>NW_010179359.1:0-491 GCF_000695765.1 Mesitornis unicolor
ACATTAGAGACCAAAGCTTTGTTTGGCTACCAAAGTACTTCGCATGGAAGGAAAAATAGTGCAACAGGTTGAATTCCTAGCCCCTTTGTGCTGTGAGTTAGAGTTGAATGTTTGCCGTCTTTAAAACAGACTCTGGGCAGCTTTAGAGAAAGCCTGGTGGCACACGTTGGCTTCTCAGGGAAGCAGAGAAGCTGAGAACTAAAAGCTTTGTGGGGCTACAAATTGGCTTAATAGGAAAGACAAGAGCCAGCAACAGTCATCTGTCCTAGCATCTTTGGTGTGGTAGAAGAGCTTGAACGTTTCCATTGCAGAGACGGCTCCTACCAGCAGCCACGTAACTTAGAGGTGAAAGTGGACGAGCGAGGCAGCACTGAATGGCACAGCTCAAAGCTCCATTTGACTACAGAAGCACTTCCCCTGGAAGGAGAAATCCAGCAAGAGCTTTCAGTCCTAGCCTCTTTCTGGTGTGAGTTAGAGTTCAACGTTTGCCA
>NW_010179359.1:553-930 GCF_000695765.1 Mesitornis unicolor
GCCTATAGCCAAAAGCTTTGTGGGTCTACAAATTGGCTTAATAGAAAAGACAAGAGCCAGCAACAGTCTTCTGTCCTAGCATCTTCGGTGTGGGAAAACAGCTTGATCGTTTCCATTCCAGAGCGGGCTCTTACCAGTAGCAACAAAAATTGGAGGCGAACGTGGGCAAGATTTGGAAGCACGGAACGTTAGAGACTGAAGCTTTGTTTGGCTACAGAAGGACTTCGCATGGAAGGAAAAATCCAGCAACAGCTTTCAGTCTAAGCCCCATTGTGTTTTGAGTTCGAGTTGAACGTTTGCCATATTGAAACCAGGCTCTGGGTAGCTCCAGAGAACGTCTGGTGGGAAATAATGGCTTTTCCGGGGAGCAAAGGACA
>NW_010179359.1:1119-1453 GCF_000695765.1 Mesitornis unicolor
CTACTTCAGCACGTCCAAGGGAAGGAGAAATCCAGCAAGGACTTTTAGTCCAAGCCCCTTTCTGCTGTGAGTTAGAGTCGAATGTTTGCCATAATGAAATCAGGCTGTGGGCAGCTCCAGGGCGTTGCCTGGTAGGAAACGTTTGCCTCCCAGGGAAGCAAGAAATCCCAGAACCAAAAGCTTTGTGAGGCTACAAATTGGTTTAATAGAAAAGACAGGAGCCAGCAACAGTCTTCAGTCCTAGCATACTTGGTGTCTGAGAAGAGATTGACCGTTTTCATTTGAGAGAGTGCTCCTACGAGTACCATGAAAATTGGAGGCGAACGTGGACAAG
>NW_010179360.1:0-450 GCF_000695765.1 Mesitornis unicolor
AAACCGATACCCCTATTTGGGTAGATCAATGATCCCTACAACTGGAAAAGCTTCACGCCCTCCAAGAATTAATTATGGAGCAGCTAACGAAGGGGCATATTGTGCCTTCCACTAGTGCTTGGAATTCACCTGTTTTTGTTATTAAGAAACAAACTGGCAAGTGGCGCTTGCTCCACAACCTCAGAAAAATTAATGACACTATGGAAGACATGGGAGCCCTCCAACCAGGACTTCTGTCCCCTACTATGATTCCTCGACATTGGCATTTGACTGTTGTTGACCTCAAAGACTGTTTTTTTTGGTATTCCACTGCATCCAGACGATGCTCCTAAATTTGCTTTTTCAGTTCCAAGCATCAACATGCAAGCCCCATTGCAAAGGTACCAGTGGGTTGTGCTGCCACAAGGAATGAAGAACAGCCCTACAATCTGCCAGTGGTATGTAGCTAAA
>NW_010179361.1:0-19761 GCF_000695765.1 Mesitornis unicolor
CAAGCACTACTTCCCCTTGGTGAAGCCATGTGTATATATATATGTGTATATGTATGTTTATATATAGTTGTTATAAGGAAGTATACCAGTAATAACCAGATATACGCCTATTGATATAGGAGTAAATGCACATACTTTGCATTAATTCTGAATCGTTGTATGTCTCCTTGCAGCATCAGCAAACACAGCAGCAACCCATACAACATGCAGTAGAATTATAGCTTCAACTCCCTGACAGTTCTTATCTTAAATTCCTTGCTTTTATCATTATTTTAATTTCAAATGGGAAGATTAGGAGAAAGCAAGGTCTAAGCAGATGGTTGTCAGAAATGTGCTTACCACCATAGTGCAACTGAGAGTTAATGAGCGACCATTTGCAACTTGCTACAATATAAAGCATTCCCACATTAAAATGCCAAAAGAAATCAGAGTTGGAGCATATATAATAGTAAATGTATAATTCTAATTTAGTCTTTACTGTTTAGATTTTAGAAATATCAAATGCAGAAAAATACATGCAAAGGACTCTATGGAAACCTGTAACTAAAATAGACACTAAGTTGAAATAGATGCGGAAGCTTCAGATCATACGTGAACTTTCCAATTAACTTTCTGAACAACCTGGAGCAATTGATTCTGTTGAATCAAAAGCAGTAAGATTAATTAGATTAAAAATAACAGAACAACAGTAAGCCAAACACCCAGCAAATTGATGTTTGATTTGTAACTGCTTTGTGCCAACACACTGAAGTCTTTTTTTGTGACATTCCCAGTGTTATTGTTATTGAGTGATTCAATTATCAAACAAACAAACCTGAATTTATGTGGATAGTTAGCATGTTCTCAACTCAGCTGAAGTAGTCATGCACACTTGTAGAACTTCAAGGAGGAGAAAAAAAAAACACAGAGGAAAGAATAAGAAACTATCATTATTATTTCAAAGGACGTAAGTCCAAATCTAGTTACACAAGACTAACAAGTATATTCTGAAGCTCTCATACTAGGTCTCCTACAGAGCAGAAGATACCTGCTTTTATTTTACTTTCTTATAAAGAACAAAGGGTGACTAAGTAAATGGTGAAGGTATAATACACAGGTATATGTGCATGCCACATATTAGAAACAAATAAATAGTTGAATTGTTACCTAAAAATCCCTGCTCTAAATTGTTCTTGTTTGGTGGACTTAAGTCATAAGTTTTACTCATACAGAGAAGATCTGCTTTACCCATTATACTGCTTGTAGAGTTGCTCCGTGCTTCTTAGTGTTGCTGACTTAGTTGGATTTTACAGATGGGACAGATGAGTGGGAATGATCATGAGAGAAAAGTGAGGATCAGGTTTTGAGTAGGAAAAAAAGGTCTTTGTAAGAATAATGCATTTCAATATTATTATATCATGGGGCCCTAAGACATTGTTTTTGTATATTTTTGGAGGAGGGATTAGGCTGCTTCTAGTTCTACTGCACAATAAGGAAAAGGAAACCAGGAGAAAGGGGTTGAGACACTTCAGGGTTTTCTCCTTTACTTTCCACAGTGTCTACCCTCTTCCAGTTTAAAACCATTATCCTTCATTATATTGCTACCTGCCCTTGTAAAAAGTCCCTCCCCAGCTTTCCTGTAGGATCCCTTCAGGAAATAAAAGACTTCTATAAGGTCTTGCCACAGTCTTCTCTTCTCAAGGCAGAACAGACCCAACTCTCTCAGCCTATCTTCATAGGGAAGGTGCTCCAGCCCACTGATCATCTTGGTGGCCCTTCTCTGGACCTGCTCCAACAGTTCGATGTCCTTCTTATGTTGGGGGCCCCAGAACTGAACAAAGTACTCCAGGCGAGTTCTCACGAGAGCAGAGTAGAGGGCCAGAATCCCCTCCCTTGGCCTGCTGGCCACAATTCTTTTGATGCAGCCCAAGATACAGTTGGTCTTCTGGACTACAAGCGCACATTGTCAGCTCCTGTTCAGTTTTTCATCGACCAACACCATCAAGTCCTTCTCCTCGGGACTGCTCTCAAGCCCAGCTCTCTGCTCTCTGCTCTCTACCCAGCTTGGGATTGGGATTGCCCCAGCCCAGTTGCCTGACCTTGCACTTGGCCTTGTTGAAATTCATGAGGTTGTGAGGTTGCCATGAGCCCATCTTTCCAGACTGTCCAGGTCCCTCTGGATGGCATTTTCTCATTGCAACATGCACAGCTGCAGCTGGCTGTAGCTGACAATTTTAGTTTTGGGGTTTTGGTTTTAATTAAGGCTCTATGTTTTCTTGGTTCTTTTTATCAAATTGTTAGTGTTGCAAAGTTGCTTAGTGTTTCGTAACTTCAGGCTGTTTCAGTTTCTTGTCTGTGCTCCATTCCATACGGGTTGTTTAAAAGTTTGAATCCAGTGTTTTCAGGCCATGTCTTATTCAGTAAAAATATTGCTTACACCTTCCTCCTGAGTGTTTTGTATCACTCTGTCGCTGTGTCGGGACAAAAGAGCTCACTTTTAAAGCAGGCCGTGACAGTGTCCTGCTGTGCAAGCTGCGGACTGCTGCGGCACACTGTGGGTGATGCCCATGAGCCGTTTGCCTGCCGTGTGCGAGATGGGCAGCGATCAGAGGCTTTCTTTAGGTATGTGGATGGAGGCTTGGCTCCACGACTCTGGCAACACCCACGCAGGGTCAGCCTCTCTCGTGAGAGCTGTCTGGACCTGGCGGATCCCTTGGCTCCTTGTGGCACTGTCTTGTCAGAAGAGGCCTCTGAGTCCTCCCTGTTCCGAGATCCCCCGCTTTGGTTCCGGCCGCACTGCTTCCAAAGCAGCCGTTGTCTACAGTTGACTTCCTTGAATGACATCTCAGTTGTTAGCTTTAGAACATAACCACTGCTTTTTCAGCCTATATTTTAATCAGTAGCATGGGTGGAAGGAAGCTTCTTGGGTTTGGTTTCAGGTTATTTTTGCGCTGTGTGTGAAGAAATAGTGTACTCAATGGCTTCCTGTGCTTGAAAGTCCTGTAAAGAAGAAGTGACTGTGGTTTACGGGGACTTTTTTAATTTTTTAAAAATTTCTTACTGCATTTTAGAAATTCCAGACACAGAGAAACTGGCTAGAGAAAATAAGGTTTTAAAGGAAGAGAAAGAAAAACTCTACACAAAGTAAAAATTTTAAACCTAGAATTAGGTCTGCTGAAGGGAGAAGCATCACTGGTAATGGACTGTGTAGAAGTTTAGGATAAATGTGTGGCTTCAGCCTGGTAGTTCAAGCAATTTGAAATCTTTTGAGCAGTCCTCCTGCTGGCATAATGGAGAGTGTTTTGCAATTAATGAGACAACAGTTATGTGGAATATTCACCTATTACCAGACTTTGCATATTCTCACTCTCCGGGATGTGAGTACAGAGTACTCCTCCCCTTTTAAGATTAAACTAGAAAGATGTATGCCATTACCATGAATTATCTGAGGGTTCATCTTGTGTTTTTTATCCTCCTTGTATTTGTCAGATACAAAATGTTATTGCCATTTCTGTTTTAGCATACTAAAAGTTCTACATGTGAGCATAATCCTAGTGTCTTGCATGCTTTGCTAAGAAAAAGGTGATGACTTATTCCTAAGTCTTTGTAGAATAAAGGCCAGAGTTCATCTATAAATGAGACTAGTAATAAGTAAATACCAAATCTGTAGTGGTGGAAAAAATTGGATCAGAAAGACATAGAGAGTGTGTAGGCTTTCACTTCTTCTCCCACTGTGTGGAGTTTATTTATGTGGATGGTTGTAGGTTGGAATTTGTTAAACTGTGTTGCCAGATTGATTGCCAAAGTTTTGAGCAGGGTTATAAGTAGTGTATGTGCTCTTGATGCTAGAAAAAAAGTAAAGATAATTTGGCTTTTTGCTAATGATATTGCATTCTCGCACCAACTGTATTCACAATCTTCTTCAGCATGATGCTCCAAAGGGCCACGGCAGACCTTGATGAAGACAAAGACATTTACATCCGATATCGTACCAATGGGAGCCTATTCAACCTAAGGCAACTGAAGGCCCACACTAAGACCCTTAATCACCTTGTCTGCAAGCTGCTTTTTGCTGACAATGCCGCCCTCATTGCTCATACAGAAGTAGGTCTGCAGCACTTAACATACTGCTTTGCAGAGGCTGATGAGTATTTTGGGCTGGAAGTCAGCTTGAAGAAGACAGAAGTTCTTTACCAACCTGCACCTCAGGAAGTCTTCCATCATCCCCACATCACCATAAGTAAATCAAAGCTTAAGTCAATCCAGCAGTTCAATTACCTAGGAAGTATCATTTCCTCGGATGGTAAGATTGACAAAGAGATAGACAACAGGTTAGCAAAGGCATATAGAGCTTTTGGAAAACTCCATAAAAGGGTTTGGTGCAATAAACACCTGAAGAAAAGTACAAAGATTAGTGTCTACAGAGCCATTGTACTGTCTACTCTTTTATATGGGTCTGAATCACGGGTCATCTACCACTACCACCTGTGACTCCTCGAATGCTTCCATCAGCACTGCCTCCATACAATCCTAAACATCCACTGGACTGACTACATGACTAATGTCACTGTCCTTGAGCAGGCAGGGGTCACCAGTATTGACGCCATGCTGCTGAGGACGCAGCTGTGCTGGGCAGGGCACGTCTCCACCATGGAGTTTCACCACCTCCCTAAGATTGTAATCTATGGTGGACTTGCCACTGGCTACGGTAACAGAGGAGCCCCAAAGAGGAGATACAAGGACTCCCTGAAATAACACCTTAGTTTTGGCCATATTGACTACCATCAGTGGTCCACTCTGGCCTCCAATCGGGACACATGGAGACACACCATGCATGACACTGCTGCTTCCTTTGAGAACGCACGTAGAATCTGTCTTGAGGAGAAAAGACAACGCAGAAAGAACCACACCTTGCCAATACTGCCTAAGGAGACTTTCCGCTGTGCCTTTTGCAACTGGACTTGCCTATCCCGCATCGGCCTTTTTAGTCATCAGCATGTTTGTAGCAAGCGTGGGTAGTGTTCTTCCCTTATCTTCATTCACAAAGCCTAGCCATGATGATGATGATGAAGAAGCTATAGGAGAATTAATATTTGCTAATTTATTTTTTAAAAACTTTCTTGGGAATAAATTATGTGCCCATGGGATAATTTAGCTTGAGTGAGTGAGAAAATATTTTCCACTGCTAAAATAATACTACTGAATGAAAGAATACGTTGTGGCTCATCCAACTCTGTTGAAGATTTGCATCCTGTAATTTCTTCCTCTTCCAAATACCTGTCTAAAGGCTTTATATATGTGCTCACAGCTGGAAATTCAATATCAGTGTTTGCAGTCCATTCTGTAAATTAATTACCACCTAATAAATAATATATTCCAAATTGCTGCATGGAATTAATTCATCCATTCCATGCATTACTCCATTCCTTTTGTAATATCCAGAGATATTATAAGATCCAACTTTTTTACATATTGCCCTCTAGAGTGCTTCTGTAACATCTTTCTTATTTTGTAGTCTGTAAGTCTTATGGAATAAAAACTTTTTTTATTACTTTTTCTGAAAATATCTTTATTTTTTTGAAATAATATATCTTTATATTTCTTAAAATATTTATTTTTCTATTCTTCTATGACAGAAAAGCAACTGTTTCTACTGGTTTTCCAAATTTCCCTTTTATCATGTTCAGTAACTAGGTAAATGTTTTCACTAAGAACGTTATAGAAACATGGAAAACTGAAAATATGAGACTGAAAATAAAAAGAATTAATACATAAATACATAAAACAGGGATAGGCAGGTTATACTAAGTCCTGTTGTTAATTCACTGATAAACTCTGTTTTGAAATATTGTTAAACTACCAGAATGTATTCTGCATGTACGTTGGAGTACTGCAGAATCTCGAGCATCTGACTCAGAATTTAGCCCTAGCTTGCCACATTGTACATTTGTTTACTACAATTCGGACAAAGCATATCCAATTTCTGTTAGTAAGCAAGAAGCTGTCTGTAAGTGAACTTTCAAATTAATGAAATGGCAGGAAAATGTTGGATAAAAGACTATCATCAGAATGAAAACACTTTCTTTTGAGATGGAGGACAATCATTTTAGGGAAAACTTTACATTCTGCAAATCGGATGTTAGACGCTGATTAGCATTTACAGGGCCGTAGAGACATGAAAGCTCATGCAAGAAGTAAAAAGAAAATAGGCATGGCAAGCAGCCAGCAAGCTGAACAGATAGAACAGCATAGAGGCAAGATTACTAAAACATCAGCTATGAAGAAACTGAAAGAGAGGGAGTATTAAAAATATTAAGGGTAGAGAAGGATTAGAAGGCATATGGCAAGGGGGCTGGCATAGTAATTGTCACGGCCCGCTTTAAAAAGTGAGCTCTTTTATCCTGGCACAGAGACAGAGCGATACAAATCACTCAGGAAGAAAAGTGCAAACAATGTTTTTACTAGATAAGATACATGCCTTGAAAAAAAAGCACTGGTTTCAAACCTTTCAACAACCCGTGGGTGAGGGAATACCGACAAGAAACCGAAATGACCCCAAAATTACCAGAACAGGGTGCAATTTAGCAACACTATAACAATTTGACTAGCAGAACCCAGAGGACTTAGCTTAATACTGTAACCCGAAACCAAAACTGCCAGCTACAGCCCGCTGCAGCCACACGTGTTAGAAAAAAGGAAAAGAGAACGAGAAAATGAGAAAAAGGAGAGAAAAGAAAGAAACAGTTATCAGAGAAGTAGAAAAGGTGAGGGATAGTCACCACTTCCAAAGCCTTTGGTGTTAAGATGGTAGCTGGACAAGAAGTTTCTTTGTCTTGTCCAGGTTGGAAGATGGTGGGTGAATCACACTGTCTCAGGCTTAAGGGGGGCTATTTAAACTCCTCTCTCACGCCCCTTGCCTGTACCAGGTAATAGGGCACTCAGCAGGACATGACACGCCCCTCTCCTGGGTAGACCTGGACATGCTCTCCAGCACAGCCATTCCTACCACTGGGGGGTCGCTCCTCGAGAATCACCTGCTTTTAACCCATGCCATGCCAGGCCAGGCCCATACAGTAATAAGATCAGACAGGAGGCTATCCCTGCCATGGAATTCCATCTGAAGAATCACATAAGGAAGCTGGTTATGGTAAGTGGGACTTCTGTGCTACTTAGGATGTAATATCTGTGGGACTTCATGAATTTGAAGAACATGGACATGGAGAAGAGAAATAGGGTGAGAAATAAATAGTAATACAGGACTAAACAGAGGCATGAAGAACCCTGAAACGTGGCTGAGAACACAGATAAGTGGCATGCAGACTTCTGATAGCTAAAGCTATAAGACAAAGCTGTGTTAGAAGAAACACATATACCAAAAAAAAAAAGAAAATACAAACAAAATCAAGCCACCTCCTCACTGATATCACCTGTGTTCTAGTGTTCATTGATATAATTACCCTTTTTTTTCTGTAAGCAGGTAAATAAATCAATACACATAAGATAAAATTTCTGAGGTGTGAATATGTGAGATATGCAAAGTGAGGACAGGATAGAGGATACAGTAGTGGAAGTCAAGGCAATGTTTAGTTTTCTAGAATAAGATATGTAAAGTCTATGCCAACAAACATTCCAACACTGCTTAAAGTGCTTTACACGTCTGAAAGAAAACTCAAGCTCCTGTTCTTTAAGCAGGAGATAACTCCTGTCTGTCTGGTCATGTTAGAAAATAAACAAAACACAAAACCCACAAACCAACCAACCACTATGCTAAAAAATCTCAACAGAAAAGCATTTAGTGAATTTAATTTAGTTTACACTGTGTGCCTACATAGGAAAACTTTGTCTGTGTGTCTAAGGTATGAATACATTCAAGCAGAATCAGGGGAGCAATTTAGTGTCTGTGGGCTAGAGAATGGGGAGTTTGTATGATTATATCATTGTATGACAACACTGACTTAAGGAGATATGGGTTCAAGAGATCTGTGAATGGAAGTGGAAGGACCATAGTAGAAGTGAAAGAACAACTGAAAGGGTGTGTCAAGATTGAAGCACATCATATAACACTAAGCTATTGAAGCAAAGAATTCGTTAGATACCAAGATGCTAAATGCAAAAGAGATGTGGCTAACCAGAAAGAGTGGCACAGAGATAAAGACGATGAAAAGTCACACTTTTAACAAAACAAAACAAAACAAAACAAAACAAAACAAAACAAAACAAAACAAAACCAAAACAACTTTACAAGGAAAACGAGGAAGAAAGAACTTAACAGAAAATCCTATTGTCAGAAAAACAAGTAAAAGAAAACAAAACAACCCACAAACCAAAACCCTTCAAAGAGCACACACTAGTTTTAATTGGTTGGAAAAAATCAGAAATAAAGTAAAAATACAAAATTAAATGAGACAGCTGAAAATGTGGGATGGTGAAGATTGCCTAAAGCAGCAGGGTGCACAGAGCCAGCTTTGACTACAAAGCTTCAAAATCATGGCAATCTGATGTTTGCAAATGATTTAAGTATAGTAACTTTGAAGCACTTGTTACTTCCAATTTCTGTGACATAGCATGTCTTTTACAGACAGCAGACTAATCCTTTGCTGGTTTATCAAGGGCAACATTTTTTCAGCAGGTTTGTGGGAAAGTACATTTTTGGAATCTCAGTTTTTCTTCAGTGTACTCAATTTCTCACTACAAAATGCAGGAGTTATAGGGTGTTTCAGAATACTTAGGACTATAGATCTTTGTATTTCATTAACCTGAGTGAAATAGAAGTTGTTCTCAAATGATCTGATTAGAGCAAGTGAAAGAAGCAGGGACTTGAGCCACTCCTTTTTTCATACAAAACAAAAAAATAGGTGAACATGGTGCCTCTGGAAAATGAATCCATAAGTCTTCTGAAAATGTACATCTCAAGGGTTATTTATATTTACTGAATGACAAATCTGAATTGTAGAAGTCAACATCTGAGTTAGTCTATCATCTCAGTGCAGAGAAATAGGCTGCTCTGGAACAAGTAGCTGGCTGAAACAGATCAGTGTATTATATTTATTTTATACAATTCTTATTTTATTTTCACAGGGCCTGAGGTGAAGAGTTCAGATGTTTGTTTGAAGAAAATCCCACTCAGCCTGTCTAGTATAGGACATTCTTACTAGATGCCTGATAAAATAGTAAGGAAGAACAAATACCTATTTCCTCCTCAAATAAAGGACAAATACTGATAAGACTCCTTTTTCACATGCTGCCTTATGTCTTGACAGGAGATATTTGCAGGACATAGCTGCTCAGTCTAAGCCAAAGTATCTTTTTCTCAAAATGGAAATTGATGAGACCTGGACAAAATTAAAACAGATGCCACAACTGCCAGATTTCTCCAGATTCTGCCCTTCCACCTGACACATCTATCACATCTATTAATTGATTAATCATTTTGTCAGCTCCAATGATAATGTCACATGTGTGGCTCATGTACTTGCCATGTACCTTGGAAGGATGTATCTAGATGATTCCCAGCACACATGTCCTCGTCTTAGATTATTGACTCTTCAGAGTCTGTTTCAGTCTTTGAAGTTTATCCTTCACTCTGTACTAACCACTTAACAACATGTACAGCTTGTTTCCTTTCCCAGCTGGTGTGTCAGCTCATAGTAACCTAAGAGTTCTGTCACCATTAGATCATAGCTGATACAAATAAGCAGGTAGTGCATGCACCACTTCAAGTAATAGTCTTGCTTTCTGTGATTTTGCTTTATTCTCCTTCTAGATTGCAGCCAAATGTCATACCCTCAGTAAAATAAAACATGCCTGAAAATTTGATGTACAATCTAATTTTTTTTTTCCAGTAATGTAGGACAGTTTAAAGCCAAGTAAATCCTCAAGAAGAATCATGGCATTATCAATATCTTTCCTGACTGTCAGTGTGTAAGTTTGCTTGCATTTTCAAAAATACATTATGGGAGAAAGAGCAGCCAATGAAGGTCTTACATCTCTCTTGTATTTCTGTGAGTGCAGAGATTATTACATAATGTATGTTCTGCTAGAGCTCTTCAAAAAGTCTGAAGAGACCAATAGAGCTACCACAGCATTTCTGTAAGGAATGCCTCTTATTTTCCTCATTGTCACTACAGGGAACCAGTTTAGTTTGTTTTGTTGTACTGCTAGGTTGTTTGTTTTGTTTTTCTGGGCTGCCAGAAAGACATTTTTCTGCTGCTGTAGAAGCTTCACTACACTATTATTTTTTCCTTTGAGTATTTCTTTTTTCTTCCCAGAATCTTCTGTTATTACCTGACATATATTTCTTTATGCTCCTTGGAACATACTGCATTACACATTTGTGTTGGAGCAGATTACAATAACTGCCTCCAAGTTCTTGTCACACGTTGTATACTAGAAAATCTCTTGCAGGCTATGTGTGTGTTTTGGCTGATCCTTACTAACTCTCAAAGAAGCTACTGCTGATTAAATTTATACCTCAGTGCACAATATTGTTCCACTTCCTGTCATATATCCTGGTACGGTTTTGACTCTGCTGATGACAAACCGTATCTAGTGCTACCTACTAATTACTTGCAAAATTATTTGCAAAATTTTCAAATAGTCTCCCAGAGACTCAAAGTATCTCATAAGTTTGAGGGTATTTCTTCCCCTGTGAGAAATTAATTTGAGATATAAAGATGATCCCTTCTGCTTTCTGGGTAGAGCAATAGGACCATAAAGTTCCCTTGGCTTGAATGGTCAGAAAAATTGCTGTGCTATTATATTGTTAAAGAGAACTAAAAAGATAGGGTTTTTTGTTGTTGTTGGTTTTTTTTTAAATCATATCCTTCCATTTTGCGATATATTTTGCATTTTATGTATTAACAACAGCGATGAACAGATGAGATGACAGTTTACCGTTGCATTCTTCATAGAGGTAATTTCTTCTAGTGTGACAAATCCTGTTCCATCTTCTATGTGGATCTCATACTGCAAGCAAAATACCATCTATAGTATTTTGGTGCTGCATAACTTTTTTTTATTTATAAATATGGTCTACATAGTAGGAAGCTTTTCCGGTCATTCTCTGTTTGTAGCCTTGTTCTGAATATTTTAGTGCTTTTTCATACTCATTATTCTAGATAAGATTTGTTACATCATTTATTTCAAAAAAGTGCTTTCATACTGAACTGCAATGTTTGTTGCAATCCGTAGCTGTCTTCTCTTTACCTATATGCTTGTCATCTGGTCTATGACTTACTGTAGTAGAACCTTTATGAATCTGATGTTGTTACAAGACCCATTTGGATTTTTATACTGCTGCAATCATACTCTTGGTGGAGCTTTTGTTTTATTTATCAAATTTTGCTATATATATATGCACAGTTTCTATTATCTGCATTTTAAACACATATAAGGCATTGTCAGCAAAGGAAAAATGATCTAATAAATCTTATTGCTTTTCAAAGAGCAAAAATGTGTTGTACACAATGTCATAAATATGAAACCATTTCTTTCCACGGCCAAAAATACATTTTTACAGTTATGTCAGAATTGGATTATGACTATCACTTCCACTTTTAATAACAGAGAAGCAAAAGTTGTTTAGAAAAATAAAAATAAGATTTGTAAAAAATATTTGAAAGTGCAGAAATTACTTGATCCACAAAAAGGAATTTTGCTTTTTATTGTCCACCATATTAACTATAAGCCTAAAATGCTACCTAATGTTGTTAATATGTGTGCTAAGGAGCATAGACTTGTATTCTTCTTTCTCACAGGTTTTCCTGCTTTGTTCTTTGCTGGAAGGAACAGCTTTATTCCTATTAGGAAAGGAAATTCCTAGCTAGGGTGTAAAGAGTTAATGAACCAAAAAGCCACCTTACTTTCATGAATTTGTAAAGATGCCCTAGCTGCAGGTTATTCAGTAACATGAGATGGAGGAACTCAGAATTTTTTACAGAAATAATTCAATTCTTTTCATTGAATAATCAAGTTGTTGCTGAACCACTAGTAACATGACTGGATATCCAGTATATTTAGGTGTTTAACTATAAATTGGTAAACCTGCAATTTACAACCTTTGCATTGAGTGTTCTTGGTGTTTTTCATTTGAAGTAATTACTGGACCGTGTAGGTGAGTACCCTAACCACCCAGTTGAGCAATTATGATCCATTTCTTTCTCACTTTCACTGTAGCCCAGTGAATGTTTAACATGTTACGAAGGGAATGGGATCACCTAACACCCACAAGAGCAAAATGCTTTCTCTATCCAATTGCTCTTAGGACTCACCTGGGAAAGAAATAAAATAGCTTCAAATCTTCTTAGGCAGACCTGCGTCAAGGACAGACTAATTGTATGTTTCTTTATATATCAATAAGCAGGTGTGCTAGACAACCCCAAGGTATAAATAATTGAATTGATCTTAGAATGA
Organism: Mesitornis unicolor; assembly: GCF_000695765.1. Lineage (NCBI taxonomy): Eukaryota > Metazoa > Chordata > Aves > Mesitornithiformes > Mesitornithidae > Mesitornis > Mesitornis unicolor. Next base: position 12,391 of record NW_010179361.1, read on the forward strand.
GACACTTCGTATTTTAAAAAGAAAAGGAAATGACAGAAAAGAATCTTTATTCAGCTTGCTCTTAAATCTTCTGTTGAAATATTTGAATAACTTTTAACTTTTCCTTTTTTTTTTTTAAGTGAAAAAGAACAAACAAAATTTTACCAGAATTTAAAAACTGTTTACATGAGATTATGTAGGATCTCTTTGGGACTAGTTTTGACTTTCATAAACTGTTTGAGAACAATGGAAATTGATACAAATCCATTGAGGTGTGAGTGCACTGAAGCATGAGCAAAAAAAAACTTACATAAATATTAATTTATATTTTTTCCTTCATGAGCTACTACACAAAATAGTTAAAATCTAAATAGATTAAAGTGGAGCTTTGCATGCTGACTTTTAAAAATGCTACACTATTTAATCACAGAAACTTGTACATAACAATATTATTTGTAAAACTGCAAAGCCAGTTGAAACTTTTATGGGATTATGACTCAAAGAAAAAAAAATAAATAAAGGCAGAGGAAGAGAAGTCCAGAAAAGCACCTGCAACATTTTAGTCTGAAAACTGTGATTTAATGAGATAAAGAAATCATCTACTCTGAAGTATATGAACACCCACAAAGCCAAGTATGAGAAAAAAACTTAAATGAGGAACTGAGTTTTACATTTTATGAGGGAGGTGTAGTGGACAATTTCAATCTTCAGAGATTAAAAATTCTTAAGAGATAAAAATCTTTAGAGATAAAAATTCTTTATACTTTCCCTGCATTTGGAAAGTTGTTGAATAGTCTTTTCTTTTTTCTTCCCAGGAGATGAAAGGATTCTTTTTGCAGCCAAAAGTAAACAACAGATTAGGACATTGGAGGTGACCAGGTTATAATGCTCCGTCACCAGCTTAAAAAGCAAAAAGAAAGCAAAAAAGTTATGGAGAAGTATCATAAGGAATCCACTAACTTCAAAATGTGAATACAAAGACAGCTCTGACAGACCTAATCCATAGCAGCTCCTCTATATAACTGATGTAACTACATACCACCTAGTTTCTTTTTTAAAGATTTTTAAAAAGAGTTGAAATATAGCAGAAATTTCATTCACCAAAAAAAAAAACTTAACCACAAAAGAGTAAGTTGAGGGTGCTCAATATTTTTTTTTTTATTTAAACACATTTATTTTTTTCTTTCTTCAGCTCTTCTAAACTCTGTGTTTATTGTTCTGCTCTTCCAACAGTTATTTACAATAGTTAAAAGCTGTTATACTTTTTCATATAGCTAATTTGGTGGCAGATACTGTCCATTTACTACTAGTGCACCAAAGAAACAGGATAACAAAATTGCTGTGACCAAGGGAATTGTCTGTACATTGTCCTTCCTATTGAAGTCAATGGAATTTGAAATTATTCAAGCAATATGTTAAGGGGAAAAATAATTAATAAAATAATAATTAAACTAATGTATTACCATAAATGCTCAACATCCTCTTGGACTTAAATTCAAAAGCCAAAACTTTCCTAACATAACATGATGTCAAAAAGGTGAGTTTTGGACTGGGGAATCTCATAACAACTAAGAAGAGAATAATCTCTTCAGATTCTGCAAGTCTGTTCTACCCAGTGTGGTGAATAACACCCAGAATGCACTCATAAATCATTTACATCCCCATAGTAGTTGTACTCTGGCTATCCGTTATTGCACTTCCAACTACAACATGTAATAGGGTATGTGTGAAGGACTCCATATTTAGCAATAGATCAAGAAGAAGAACTTTAAAAGTAGGATTAACAATACATGTAATGCGTACAGGTCAATAGTTTATGGGAGAGTAACAGTTAAAGGAAATAGTTCACACCATTTCCTTTATATGAATAGGAGAGAACAAGTGTGCTAACAAAAGAAAGCATGTGATAGTCAGTTTCAGCTTTCAGTCAAGATAAAATGAAGAGTGGGATAAATCTATTGTAAATAATATATCTAAAAATTACACCACTAGAACTGATCCAATCATTTGTAGGCTCCTTTTACAGTTGGATACACTTCTAAAGAACTATTCAACCTACTCTGAAGTGGAAGCACTCAATGAAAGCACATCCTACTGTAAAATTCTCTTTCGCTTTGTATTGACTCTACATGGAGTCACATGTTCAGACACATAGCTTTTACATAAATGACACGTATATTTGGTGTTATAGTGGACTTGGCCCTCAAATAAATCTGAAAGACAGAAAGAAGGTCGCAACTAGTCTCCTCAGTCAGCTACTGAAATATACCCTAAAATGCAGACATACTTTTCATATGTATATATATTTAAGCCAAGAAATTTATGCTCTTTGATAAAGAATTCTCTGACTTGTGTTCCAACTCTGCAAATGGAATATTGGTGAGACTGAGCTCAATAGCCAATGCTGAGAACAGTAATGTCAAGCCAGATGAAACATTCACTCAGAACTCATCTAACTGCAATACTTTTTGAATGGGAGCAGTTTTAATAGATGTTGTGATACCCTGTTGTCATTTTCACTTGCACGACAGTGCTGCTGCAAAAGAAAATTATATTTGGACATTCTCAATCACTCTATGACCAATATGTGAACATATAGACCTCCCACATCTACAGTGTGTTAGGTTCAACAGATTACGAAGAGAAAGAAAAAAGTGAAGATATAGGTTTGGATGTCTGTATTGCGTTTTCTGCAAGGGGTTTTGGTTTTGGTAGTAGAGGAGGGCTATGGAGATAGCCCTGTAAGAAGCTACTGGAGAAGCTCCCCCGGCTCCAATGTCAGACACATCTCTGACCAGGACCAAGCCAGTCAGCACCCCTACGAATTACTGTATTTAAGGGGGGTGCGGTGCACCCTCTCTCACTCTCTTGCACCGGCCCCAACCAGCGTGACCCCGGGTGTGGGTGGCATGGCCCTGGCCCAGACCCTGCCTGACCATGGTGGGCCAGACCAGCCCCAACTTAAGCTTAAGCCCTGCTTCAGCTCCAGCCCGAAAGAGAGAGCCAGGAACTCTTCAGAACCATCAGAAAGGACCTGCAGCAAAGAAAAGGAAAGGGATGTGAGGAGAACAACATTAAAAAACCACCAAGGTCAGTGAAGGAAGAAAGGAGAGGGAGGAGGAGGAGGTGCGTGGAGTTTCCCCCTGCAATGTGTAGCAAGAGCACAGGTCGATGCGTCTGCAGCCCATGGAAGTTGACTGGTGGAGCAGAACAACATGAGAAGGTGGCTGCCAATGAAGAAGCCGTGACTCCAGGCAGTATGTGCTGAAGTAGTTCATGTGTGAGGGAACTGCAGCCATGGGCAGACCCACATTGGAGATTTGTGGATTTGGGCTGAAGCAGTTTGTGCATAAGGGGACATCGGCTGTGGGCAGACCCACATTTGGACTTTTGTGGAGGACTTTTATCCTGTGGGAAGGGCACCACATGGAAACAGAGGCAGGCTGGCAGGAGTCCTCCCCTACCCCTGAGAAGGAAGAGAGCAGCAGAGACCACGTGGGATGAACTGACTGCAACCCCCAAACCCATTCTCCCCCTGAGCCCTTGGACAAAGGAGAAGAGGTGAAGAAACCGGGAACAAAGCTGAGCCTGAGAAGAAGGAAGAGGTGGGAGGGAAGGTGTTTTGACTTTAATGTCTGGTTGTATCTCTCAGTGTTCTACTCTGATGTTATTGATAACAAATTAAAATTATTTTGTTTTTCTCCCTATGATGAGTCTGTCTTTTGCCCATGACTGTTAAGTGGTCCTCCCAGTCCTTATTTTGTCTAGCTACCTTTTTGGGGCATTGTGGTGCTCAGTTGCACACTGGGCCTAAACCACAACAACATCTCTTGTTACCTGTGGTTTTCTACAGCAAAGAAGTTACCATAAAAAGTAGTCATAATACATTATCTTTCTATTTGACGCAAAGAAATAGATGTGTTAGGGTAAATTTTACCTTCATTTCTGGGTAAACTAATCTGCATACTAGATGAGCCTGCACCTCTTCACTGCCTCTAAAAGAGTTACTAACTCAAATGTGAGTTTCTATTCTTGAGCCATATACATCCATCTGAATCACAGAATGGTTGATATTGGAAGGGACCTCTGGCGGTCATCTGGTCCAACTCTGTTGCTCAGAGAGGAGATTATTTTTTGCAAACAACGTAGATTTTAGAAGCTCCACAGAATTATCAACTTGAGACAGGCTTTAATTATCAAGGATTTTATTTTTATTGAAAGCTTTTCCTCTTTTTTTCCTCTTTTCTTCCTCTTCTTTGTCAATATATCTATTCTAAAAGAAAATAGAATTAGAATTTAGGATTGTGATAATAACCAATGAAGGTTTAATGGAAACTCTGCCTTAGTCTCAACCTTGATAATAAGTGTCATGGATTTTTCTAAGCCTAAGGTTTGCAGGAATCAATTCAAAAATTATTGGTTTCTCTGAAGCCTTGATATGACTGGAGTGGTAGATTTAACTTGGAGGTGAAACTCTAGCCTGCCATGCTAAATTAAGCACAGTAGATTCTTAAAGCATTGAAGCTGGAGTCCACAGATAAAATTTTGTGTCTCAGTATCTCTGTACCTAGTGTTAATAAGTAATTATTAGTTCTAAGTTTTAAAATAGTTTCTGCCCTACTAAGAAGTCTTCAGCATGCATCACTGATATATATACCCTTAGGAGGATTGTTCTGTGTATTAAGTTATATCCTACCAAAAATATCATGCAACCTACTATGTAATGTGGGATTTAGCTGGCCTATATTTAGGTATCTGTATGTGACCTGCATACCAACACAACCACTTTTGTCACTGGAGGACTAGTCAAAACATTCACTGGAGTCTGGCGAACTGTCCAGTTGATCCTAAAGTAGTCACCCCCATGTGATGTCTAGACTCTGTCTCTCTAGACTCCATCAATTGTATTGACTAGACCTCCACTGAACATAGTAGGTGCTTATAGATTTAGCTTACAAGTAGACACTTCAATTGTAAACATCTGAAGTTAGGGATACCTGAATCCCACCTAAATTAGGGTTGTTTGTAATTCCTTATACTTTTTAGGACTTGACTTGTGCACATAACATAGCATGTTATTACATGTTTTAAATATGTTATTTTGAATGCAAGGAGGGCATGGAGGGAAGTTAGATGGAATTGCTGCTAGTCTGATCACTGGAAAGGAGTGGTATTTCTAACACCATAGCATGGACGTCTACCACTGGAACAAGAACAAAACATTCTGTATATATTTGAAACATACATATTAAACCTTGAAATACTTGCTACTTTCTGTGTCACAAGACACATTCTTATTCTGTTGCCCGTAGAGTTCTGCAAGCAAATTCTATAACTATTTGCTGGGTATCTAACAATAAGTTAAGAGTCTTGGCTTCAGGTCTACATGGGATCAGTAGGACATTTTTCCCCATTAACCAGTCCTGTCCCATTTACTTTCAATGTCTCTGTTACCTTCTCTAGGCACTCTATCTATCCTTTGTATTTTCTCCAATTCTGCTCTTAATCTTCATTTATTCCTTTCTGTTTTGCTCCTACCCTTGCATCATCCATCCCATATTCTGCTTATTTACAGTATTCTGCTCTTACTCTGAACATGTTTTTATTCACCTTCTTCCTTTTTTACATTATTATAGTCCATAAATTAGTCTTTCTACTTATCCACCATACACCATATTGGTGCAGTAAAATGTAGCAGAATCGAATGTCCAAATGAATATTTCCAGAAGTCACATTTTGTATTTGAAGATAAACATTATACTCTCTTCCTACCTGAGAATTTCTTGAGACCCTTTCTCCATCACAAAGATGAGAAAAGGATGGCTCATGACAGTCTTCTCATGTTTATTCTGTTGATTAAAACCTCATCAACAAAAGTCATGTAATGCTGCAAGATTCTCAATTTTCATTAAAAGTAAAAAGTAAAATTCTGACACCTGAATTAAACAGAAATTTGACAGTGAAATCCATGTGCTTCTTTTAGTCTCCTAAACATAGGAACAAAAAAAAAAAAAAGGAACTCATATTTCAGGTTTGTTTTCAAATCAAAGATCTTGAAGATGTGATGTTAAAAAGATGCTCCTTATGTGTGATGTCAGAATCCTTCAGTTTGCTAATATTGTATCAACAAATATGAGGACAAAACAAATGTGTCCTCTGATCTTTTTAAAGAAAGTATTTTATCTGTGACTTGTCAAAAAGAGTTTGAGCCAAACGTGAAAAAAACTTGTGAGCACAAACAAGCTTATTTCTTGCTAAATTGTGAATAACTGAAATTGGATTTCAATGTGGAAAGTTATGAGTAATTTGCTCCTATGATTAGTACTTGCTATGGAAAGTTGAATGTAGAGGAAAAACAATGGACCCCTCAATAGGTAAGAGGTTCTGCCATGAAACCTTACTCTTCGCAGATGGAACTGATATCACGAGTATGCCACTAGAGTGGACATCTCTCTGCCTATATCTGCATTTACATTAGAGAACTGGAATATGAGGATAAACCTTAGATGTTTCAGGATCAAGGATGTGTACCCACACATGCTTTTGTTTGTATCAGCTGTTGCCGTATAACCCTAATGATACCGAGGTTCAGAATAGAACTTGGAACATATCATTTATAGAGACAGAATGCTGGCAATGCCAGAGAAAAAATATGAAGTCTTGGCTTTATCATTGATATGAACCGAGACTTTTTATGAAGGACAGTGGGACAGAGCATTGGAGAAGAGGCCAGAGCTCTGTCTGTTACAGGCGTTGCCATAGAAGCCAGAAATATAAGAGATGTTGATGAATCCCTGGTAAAGTCAAAGATGGGGACAGAGCTTTGACTGTGTCAAATGGTTGCTATGAAACATTGGCTCTATCAGAGATGAGGCTAAAGTTCTGGCTGTGTCAGAAATGAGGATGGCACTCTGAGTATATCAGTGTTTGCCTCTGATATTTGGCTATATTAAAGCTAGGCGGGAATGGACACCTGGCTTTTCCAAAGCTAGGCACAGAGCCCTGGCTCTGTCAATATTTGCCATAGATTTATTATTTTATCATATAGCAGGATGAAATTTCCAGTACATCTGTGATTTACCATGTATGTCAGATGAAAGGATAGATTTTTTAAAATGTATTTTAGATAGAGATATATTTCTGACCCTATCAGATATTGGCAATCATCACCTTTGCCTGGGCTCAACACTGACATGTGTCTTCACATGTCAGAAACATGAGTAAAGATATATGCATAAAAGAACTCTTGGTAGGAGTCACTCCTCTATTACTTTGACAATTTCCCTTATATATTCCTAGAAATTAGATACAAATAGGAGGAAAGTACATGGTTTGTTCTTTTTTAATGTGGTTAAAATGATTACAGCAGACATAAGAATAAATATAAATATA
>NW_010179362.1:0-9216 GCF_000695765.1 Mesitornis unicolor
GAGGAGGGGGCCGGGAGGGATGGGAGGAGGGAGATCCCCCCCGATGGATCAGATGCTGAAAATGGGAGCAGAGTTTAAATCAGAGTGGCTTTGCTCTGGTCCGGGTGGGTGCAACCTCAGAGCATCCCCTGTGTATAAGAGCATCCCCCATGTACAAGAGCATTCCCAGCACACAAAAGCATACCCATCAGCATTATGCTAACACCAGTTCAGGTTCAGGCCCCTCTGCGCCCTCTGGGAGTGAGTCTGGCTCAGAAACCTCAACATCCAGGACTCAGGACCTGGCTCCTGGCATTAGGGATCTGTTCCCAGCTGTAAGGATGGCCAAAATGTTCCCAGCCACCCTTGAAAGCTGATAATTTCCAAACTGAGCCTCCCTGAAGAAATTGTGTAAGTGGGAAACAAAAATTTTTCCACTGCTGTTTTCATTTTCATAGAAATACCCCTGTGATTAAACAGAAGTGTTCATGGGGAACACCCTGATTCCTTAAAAAAAAATCCTTTCTTTACTGGAAAACCAGGAACATAAAAACCAATATTTTTTGACCTCCAGCCCACAGTTTTATTTTCTCACCTCCTTTTAGCTTTCTTCTGAAACTGTTTGTGTTTGAGTTTTGAATTACTCAAGATGTGTGGGTTTGTGATTATCTGATGGAAATAAAAACAACTTGGTTTTCCTGAGTAGTTTTAACACTGGGTTCTGTGTCAACATGTGCTGCCGAGAACAGCAACAAACCAGGACATGTCAACATCAAGGCAGCTTTTTGAGTTGGCAAAGACGCATCTCCAGGTTTTGCTTGGACATTTCCTAATTTTCCTGCCCCTACCATGACTCTGGAGCTCTTCCAGGTCCACAGCCCTGGTGGATGCTCCTGGACTAAGGTGAGGTTTGAGCACAAACATCCCCCTTCGTGAAAATTGGGGGATTATGTCCAAACCTTGCTTGAAAAAACCTTACCTCGATGTTCACAAGGTGGAAACTCAGCATTAGAAGAGGTCACATCATTACAGTGGTGTTGGGCAAAGGCACCCAGGCCATGTCCTGAGGATCTGCAGGTGGATCTGTTCATGGATCTGCAGGTGGATCTGATGGTGGATCTGCAGGTGGATCTCTTCATGGATCTGCAGCCATTTCTCCACAGCTTTGACTGCAAATCTTGCCTCACTGCATCTCCTCCCTTGCACCCTTGGCCATAGCCAGCAGCCATTGACCAATACGCCATCACCGAGATCACCAGAAACACAAAAATCTTCCCTGCCCGGGCTGAGCAGTTTTCCTGTTCCTCAGGACAGGATAGGCTGTGGCTCCTGTGGTGCCTCCAGCATCAGCAGCTGAAACTCTCAGGTACCAGGAGTACATATCACAGAGAGGAGCTGCATGGGGCTGGGGTGGGGAGCAGAGACTGGGTCTGCTCTGAGCCCACCCCAGCATCCCGAATCCTGACCCTTCCAGAGCGGGGAAGGGAAAAGAACAAAAAAACAAATCAGGGACTAATTCTGAGTGTCAAAGCCACTTGAGGGAATTGTTTTGCTTCTGGGAGACCCGCAGGCAGAAAAGCTTGCCTGAATAAATAAGCGTCTTGCCCATCAGTGGAAGAAACTTTGGTGGCTCGTCACTGTACTGTCACTGTGTCCCAGGAACCCATCCCCACCCTTGAGCCCTGCTTCCCCTCCTCATCACGGCAGAGGAAAAGCCCACCCCGATGCTCTGCAAGCCAGGCCAGGGGTGGGGTTATCCAAGCAGGCTCCTCTGGGGTCACCACCAACACCCACAGGTGGGAAATCAGAGACAATTTCAGCCCAAAGCTCCTCTGCGGGTGATGGCGACAACAGCTGTACGATGTGAGCTGGTTTTGTTCTGGGGACAAAGGAGGGCTGAGCCCAAATCACAGTTGGGCAGCAGCACAGGGGGGTGGTCCGTGCCCGACTGCAGCCAAACCCTCCCGATGCCCCAGTGGGGTGGGACAGGGCCAGGCAGGTCTAAAGCGGGGAAAGTTTATCTGGCCCAGGTTTTATTTCCCTTTCAGAGGAGACAAAGCTGTCTGTACTCCCGCATCTCCTGGGGAACAGGATCAAAGCAGACCCGTGTCTCAGGTACCATGTTCTTACTGCACTTACCCCCTCCTCCCCATTTTTAACCCCATGTTTCTGGTCCTAGATGGCACCAGCACTTCCAGTATGCTTCCAGCGTCCTTCCTAGTGCTTTGGTTGCTCAGAGCTTGATGTTCAGTGCTTTTCTCTTGGTCATCCTGACCAGTCAGGTCAACAGCCCGCAGGTGATGCCCACCCATGGGGTGGCCCCGCAACCTGGCATGGGAGCATCATTTCCCCTGGGTTTGCCTGGAGGAGCTCACACACCATGCAAGGAGAAGTTTGCTTGGCTGAAAAGCAATGTAGTTTTTGGAAGAAAACCATGGCCTCAACCTTCGCACCTAACATTCAAGTTACTTCTGAGCTGTCCTGTCTGGCAACCACGTGGTGGTGACCACAAGTCTTGCTCCAGGTGAAGGTATCTTCAGCCGTGTGTCCATGGCCATTTCCACTGCAGTGGTAGGCACTTGAACATGCAGTGGGGACAGATTTCTAACTTCCCACCAAAACAGCATGAATTGAGGTGTCCAAATGTCTTTGTGTCCCCTGAGATCTTCTGCAGCCATGGGTGGACACCAAATGCCTGGGTGTCCATGTAGAAGGCAGAAAAGGGCTGGAGGGAGGACAGGTCCAGAGGGCTGGGAGGGGAAAGAATGTGCAGCAATGGTGAGGAATATCAACCAGGTCCATCAGCTTTCTGTCCTTGGAGCTCAAGTGTCCCCCAAGGGCATTGGCACCTCGAGAACAGAAAGGGCCCCACAAGGAGATCCGGAAGTCTCTGGGACGGGACTTTATGGACAAATATGGGGACGTACAGGCCAGCAAGGAGCTGGAAAAGCTGCCCACAGGTCAGAGAAGGCAGCTCACAGGACTTTGCGTGAGCTCCAGCCTTATCCAGAAGATGTGGGATGGGCCAGACCTGCTGTGCACTCATTCGTGAGAGTCCTAATTAGTGCCCTCAGCGATGCATTAGCACAGGGGGTGCAGCTGAGCCATGGCCCCAACGTGAGTGTGGGTCTCTGCAGATGGCGGCTGCTTGGTTGGACCAAGAAATTGCCAAGGGACATCTCAGAAATGGTCTGACTTAGGATTTTCTTACCCAAACCCAAAAACCTCCGAAGTCAGGTAAAAATTCAACATCCACACATGGTCGTGACCTGAGTCCAGTGTTTAAGACATCTCCACTTTGGTCCTTATTCTTGTGAAATTTTCAGTGATGGATGCAAAATAAAACAGATCTCCCAGGACAGAGCATCATCAAAGGGAATAAACTGTCCAGTTTATTAACATTTAAAACAAGGGAAACTGATTTTGCTGTTGAAACCTGATTTTCAGCCCGTAATACAAATTTCTACTGCTGAAAACCATTCGGGGCACCTCTTAAGCTGCCAGGAAATGGCTTTAGGGGCTCACAACTGTTGCGTGAACGATACAACACAGAAGTGGCATGAACCTTTCACAATAGAGCTTTAATTTCTCCATATTTTTATTCTTTAAATGAAAATTCACAAAAAATAAGGTAGTAAAAGGTCATACTTCATGCAACATCTTCCCAGTTTGACAAACCAAGTGAAATTTGCTTTCATCTCCAGATAGGGAGAAGAAAATTCCAGGTTTGCCTTGGCTTGCCAATTTGGTTTTGATTTCAAATCGTGAGTGTGAATTCAGCTGTGCCTTGCTGGGGAAAAAACCCTTTTACCCCCAAGTCTGGCTTCTCTTCTGCATCGCAACGTATTTCAGCTGAAACCTTCTTTCATTGATCAAGGCCTGAAATCAATGGGCATCAGAGTGCTAAGACACCGTTCAAATAAAGATAATACAAACAGCAATAAAATAGCACCATTGATTTTAAAATTCCCCATCTAAGGCTTTATAAAGTATTCATTAAATGTCTATTAGGATAAATTGAAAGCATTAGGAACACGGGTAACTGGTTATGCAGATTTGCAAGTGTTTTTGGTTAATTTATAAACGCTCCATCCACGCAGACAGGGAAGGAGACACTGATAATAATTATTCCAATACATTTTGTTATTCGAAGTTGCGAATATCGTGCTCTTGGAGACAGAAAGGGATCCATTTCCTTCCCTCTCATGTTTGTAGGAGGTCAATAAGCTAAGGAAGACACTGAATTTTTCAGCTGTTAAGGGGAACAAAGCCACATTTAGCCAACACTCTGCTCTTCGTTAGCGAGGCCATGGCGCTGGCTGATTACACGGTTGTTAATACAGTCCAGAAGCTCAGGGTTTCCCAGAACACGGGAGGTTGTATCATTTTCATCCCTCGCAAAGGGAAGCTGCTTGGGGAGCAATGGGGTGTGTGTCATGTGGCTATGGGGCTAACAAGAAGGACGACACCCGCGCTTGATTAATGGTTGTTAAATAAATACAGAGTGAGGGGATTACTCAGCAGCAGAGTTGGGGTACTGGGAAATCATAGAATAGAATGCATTGGGTTGAAAAAGACCTTTAAGATCATGAAGTCCAACCACTGAACCAGTCCTAAGTCTGCCACTAGACCATGTCCCTAAGCACAAATAGACTCATAGAATAAAAAAATGGGTTCATAAACCACAGAAAAGGGTCTGCTCTGTGACAGTGATGCAATTATTGCTCACTGCTACCCTGCACTGTCTGCTGAGGAGTCTGAGGTGGGATTGCACTTCGGTCATGTCAGTGCCTCAAGGTAAGCCCAAACTCAAGGCCTGGGCATCCTCCAGCTACAGAACAAGATCAAACTGCTTGTAATTAAGATTAATTAATAAAATAACTGCCAGTTATTAAGGACAAATATCCTATGTCGGTCCGTTAACATGCCCTGGGAAGTGTGTGCATTTGCAGAGCATTGTCTTCCTCACTGTGACCTCTGGAGTGGGTGTGAAACATCTTGGAGGAGAGGAAAAGGGAGAGCACCAAAACAACCCAGCTGCTGGGGACCAGTTTATTTTGGGGTGCATGTTGTGCAGACCTCAGCCTTCTCCGTGCCATGCAAAACCTCTGCCAGAGACTTTTTTGAGAGAGCCATGGTCCAAAACACCTGAGATGCAACCAGGAGCCCTGGTTTCTTCTTCAGTCTGCTTTTGGGGGAGACTTGGCCTCCCCTGTGACTCAGTTTCCCCACAGCAAATCACAGAGCAAACCCCTCCCCAGTACCTGGATGTTGCTGAGAGGAACAGTGCTGAGGAAGCCTTGGAGGAGCAGCACCAAACATCCCATAATGTTTCACGTCTCCTCTTAGCCCCTTCTCTCCACGTTCCTGCATTTCCTTACCTCCCCTCTCCCCGCTTCTCCTTTCATTGAAAGCTCTGAAAATACCTGGTTCGTTGCTTTGTGAATTATTAGAGGCATTTACCATAGGCCCTATCATTAATTATTCACAGCTGTTTTGTTCTGGGGCTCAGATGTAATTAATGGCTCAATTAATATTTAAATATTAACTATTCTTAAAAACCCAAGACATCTCTGTGAAGCTTGTCCATTGAGAAATCAGAGGCAGGGCCAGCACAGCTCGGGCAGGGAAGCAGCATGAAGTGGACAACTCGGCATGGGACCACCTGAAAAGGGATCTTCTGGGGGAACAGATGAGTGGGATTAGACCCTACGAGCTCCACCAGGACCCCATGGAGGGGAGAGGAGGTTTATTTTTGTTAGATCCTTGGGGAACCACCGTTGGTTAACACTGGGCATCTCTCCATGGACTTGATGTTCTTGAGGTTCCCAATCTTCTCTGGATTTTCAATCTCCAGTGGCATTTGAATTGGTTAACACTGGGCATCTCTCCACGGACTTGATGTTCTTGAGGTTCCCAATCCTCTCTGGATTTTCAATCTCCAGTGGCATTTGAAGTCCTGCAAAGCTGGGCATCCCACTGGGGTTTCCATCTTCTCCTCCTGCTCTGCATCCCAGCCTCCAACACAGAGAAACAGAGGAGAACGAGAAGTGGAAGTGGCACTGATGAGGTCCAGCACTTGGATGGCATCAACTAGGGAGCGATGGGATCTTATCACACTCATGGGGCCATCTGAGACCCCCACTGCACAGAGCTCTGGTGCTCTCTGATATCTTCACTGCTTGGGACAGTTAAATCTACAGGTGTGCTCATGAGAAACATGGAGCAATGCCGGAACTTCAATTTCTGTTTAATGGTAAAAGCTAAAATTGGCGGGTTTTTTGTAAATTATGGTATTTGGAGAAAGGGAGCAGGGGAGACTGGCTTGGTGTCTGTATTGAACGGGATATTCCAATTTGATTGCATATGTTTTTACTGCTCTTTAAAAAAAGGAGGAAAAATTTAAAAGCAAAGTAATGATTTAGAACAAAGCTGCTATGGAAACAAAATTAAAATATTATATTTAATTGTAATAAAACAGTATTCCACTGTCACCAACCATGCTCATTTTTATTTGTCATTTGTTTGCAGGTTGAAATTTCATCCAAACAGATTTATCCCACCAGCCCCAGATTCAGTTTCAGCCTCAACAAAACAACATTTCCCTGCAAAAGATACAACCCAGGGGGAATTTTTTTTCCCTGGGGGAACGGAGCAGAAATGTTTCCTTTCGCTCTGTCCCAAGTATTTCTCATTCACTGAACATCTCTGGGTCCCAGCCAGGAGACGTGAATGATGCTGTGGCTGGGACCCCCTTCCCTGCTCCCCCCTCTCAATGCTGAGGTCAATCCCACTGATGGACTTTTTGCCCCCAATCCAGGCAGTCAGACTCATCTCCTGTGGTAAGAGGTTTCCCATATTTTGAGTGTGGGAAGATGCTGGTCTCTCTGATGGGAATTGGGGGGCTGGGTTTTGCTGGCACTGCATAGAGCATCCCTGCAGCTGGGTACCACCGACTCGTTTCCATCCTCCTCCATCCCCATCACTGGTGCTGGGTAATTTACAGTATCATTCTCTGCACAAGGCCGGGTGGGCTCAGCTCCGCACGCCAACCTCCGCGGCTGAATAATGGATGGCGGGTGCTTTGTGAAGGTCCCGCAACCTGATCTCCATCACCGGGAACAGAAACGGAGCGGGGATGCCGTCCGATAATGCGAGCCGCGGCCACCCGATACGCGTCCCTCGAGCACGAGCTGGTGCCCGGCCAATGGACGTCTACTGGGGAGGGAAACGAGAGCCCGGTTTCTTAGGGACCGGCTGACACTCGTCCCCCTCCCCCAGCCACGGGCGATGGGCAGATGCTGCAGCAATGATCTGCCCTTCCCGGCCCCTGCGCTCTCCAGCTGGAGAGTGGTGGGCTTCCTCGCGGCACGTCCCACCATCCTCAGCATCCCAATGGGGAATTTGGCACCCAAACCTCTGACCACGTTCCTTCCTGCTCCTTGCTTGGCTATTTGGTATCACTGCATCTGGTCTCTGCATGCATGAGGGCTTGCTATTAAAAAAAATAGCTAATATCCTTGCCTAAGCTTGCAGAAAGTCAGCAATATAATTTCTGCCCAGTAAAATCCAGCACAGCTCCTCCACAGCCAGCTTTCAGAAGCAATGAGTTCACTGTTGCTGCTTTTCTCTTATAACAGACCTCAGACTGCCAAGGAAGCTCTTCTCCCTCCTCTCCCCACAGCCAGAGGTGGACACGTGTGGGATGCAGATCTCTGTGCTACCACAAGCCCGCTCCCTGCATCCTGCAGGTTTCCTCCATGCTTGAGGCACAAGGGCTTACGCTCCCCTGGGAGGAAGGATGAGATGTTCAGGAAAGACGCTCTCCCAAAAGCCACCGTCACAGAAGGTCCCCATCCCTGTCCCCAGGTGCTCAGGCACTGCCAGAGTTTGGGAAAAGCTGAGGACCATGGGATCTGCATGACCCTGGGGACTCTGCCAGGCTGCAAATCCCCAAGAATTTGCAAAAATAAACAACCCTTGAAGTTTCCACTTCTCTGGGAATGTCACCCTCTGTACAGACACCTGGCCTGGGTTTGCTAAGACAGAGTTATTTTCCTTCTTACAGTCACTGGTAAGGTTTTTTGTTTTGACTCTGGCCAGCAGATGTTTATTGTTTCAAGGTTTTGTTTGTGAGTTTCACCTGCACCTGTGGTTACAGTTTGCTTGGGTTTTTTCCTTCTCTCTGCACAAGAGGATGGGGGGGAAGCAAAACTCCAGACCCTCTGGGACAGGAGACTCAGGACAACACCTCCTGGCACTTTCAGGTCTCTCCTTTCCTGTCCCCTTGTTACAGATGTCTCTTTTCCCTCAGGGCTCTGCACAATCGCTGCATGGTCACTGTGACTCCTCTGCAAAACTCATCACGCAAGGTTAGGAGTCCATGCAAGACTGGAACACTCCTAGAAATAACAGTAATCACTGAATTGTTTGCTTGGAAAAGACTTTTAAGATCATGGAGTCCAACCATACCCTGTCTACCACTAAACCATGTCCTTCAGCACATCATCCACCTGTCACTCCAGGGATGGTGACTCCACCACTGCCCTAGGCAGCCCCTTCCAGTGCTTTCCCTCGCAGGGAAGAAATTTTTCCTCATATAATAACTCCGTTCCCTCAGCCGCTCCCCATAATTCTTGCGCTCCAGACATGAAGCAATGGGAGCTGTATCCGCACGGCAAGGACAGATGGAGCAACCTGGTGGGATTTGGGATGCAGTCCCAGATGCAGGATGCAAGTTGGATTTGCGGGATGTGGTCCTGCCCCAGCCACAGCGATGTGCTGGGACGGTGGGTACCTCTGCACGTCCACACCTTCCACTGCATGCTGCTCACATCAGGAAACGTTCACCTTCAAACCCAGAGGGAAGGCAGCTCAGTGAGATTGGAATAAAAATCAGGGCGAGTGGCTGGGAGGGGAACAGGGGGATCGTCCCCTCCGGGAAAAGAGGGGAGAGCCGGGAAGGGGTTCAACGCCAGCGGACACCGCTCCCGACTGCCGTTTCCCTCGCTAAATCCGCACCCAGCCCCGAATCCTCCCCACCAGGATTGAACACAGGAGCGTGGAAAGGCAGGGCCGGAGCCGGCGCTGAAGCTGCTGCGCTCCGGGCACAGGGATCTCCATCTGTCGCCCCGCTCGGGGGCTCGGCCGCTCCCTGCCTTGCTCACCAGATTGCCGGCACTTTCCAGCTGGGGTAATTACCGTGTAGAGCTATTCTCCCCCCCCCAACCCGAACGG
>NW_010179362.1:9340-38644 GCF_000695765.1 Mesitornis unicolor
GGGGAGGGATGCGGGGTGTGGGCCAGCCGGTGGTTTGTGGGGACGAAATGGGATGCGAGGCGGAGAAAGCAAAGCTGGAGGTCGATTTTTTTGGGGGGAAAGGCATTGCCCAGCTTGTGCGCAGGAGGAAGGCTCCTGCCCCAGTTTGCACAAACAAGGACAGTGAAACCCACAGTCACCTCGGGGAAAATGCAGCTGGGTACATAGGAAGGATAGGGGTATATTTTTTCTCCCCCACCTGGAGACAAAAAGATGTTCCTATGAACTCTATTTTTGAGCAAAATGTTGTATTTCATTTGACAATTATTTGGGTTTCTGCTTTAAGCTGTTTTCAGGTTATTATTTAACCTGTATTCAGGTTTATTTCCCAGTTTAGAACTATTTAAGAACCAGATAACCATTTTGAAGAAAAAAACAAACAAACAACTCCTCCTTACATCAGTGCTGTTTAACATTTTCTAACAATTTCTCCACTTTTTCTTCTTTTGGAAGAGAAGGGTTGACTTGGGTTTCGTGAAGGGGTTTTGGTTCTGTTCAGGTGAACCTGTTCATGAAATCCAAAGCAAATGAAAGCTTTGCATAACACAGGCTTAGAGAGGTAAAAAGAAACTAAAAACATGATTTGAAGCACAATTAATTGTGTTTTATTCCAATTGAAAATTCCAAAATAGTCTATAAAAGAAGTAGATAGTTAGTTTTTGCTGTTTTCTCAAAAGGCTCATTAGAACTGATTATTTCTTGAGTTGAGATAAGGATTTCTTATGGAGCTTATTTCTTATGCTCAGAAAGATAAGCCTCGATACCTCCGGCTCTGGAGCAAAATTCTGAGAGATGAATTTAGGGAATCCAAAGGTTTAAAAATCCCTGGTGGTGCCAGTGACATTGGGAGGAGATTTTCTTGAGAGTCTCAGATGCCACCGAAGCTCTCACATGGGGGACACGGTGGTTTTGGTCCTCCTTATATCATCTCTCTAGAAAAAACTCAGTGATCCCAGAGGTTCACGCTGTTCCCACGCTCCTCCGTCCTTTCCCATGTGCTGTCTTGACCACCTGTACTCATTTTTTGGCTCTTGACCACCAGCTTTGCCAGGCAGCATCACCTTTTTCATTGATTTACCTCTTTGGTCCCATCAGGCTTCATCCAGGGTGGCTGGGAAGTGGGGTTCACCTGTGAGCAACCAGGAGAGGTTGCACAGAAGGGGTTAAAAGAGGGGGTGTGCAGAGGGACGAGTAAATAGACGTTGTTTATGGGGTCTGGGAATGCAAAATTTACACTGGAGGTACGATCTGGTGGTGGGGGAGGTCGTGCCCATGTCTGCAGGTTGTGTGCTTATGGGATGTAGGAGTACGAGCAAGTCCATGGCCAGTGGTCCATGACTGGGAGAGAGGAGGGGAGGACGGGGGGACAGGACGATTCCCAGGACACCCCTCATTGTCAACACGCTGCTCCCAGCTGCTCTCCTGCCTGTCTCAATAACGGGAGCTGACATGGCTCTCTCGGGAGGAGGTGGGACTGCAAACCTTCCCTCAGACCCTCTAATTGGAGTTAACTTTTGCCCTGGGAGTGACTCCATTACAAGGGCACCCCATCGAGGGACAAGGCTAAATTGGGGTCTGGTGGGGCTGGACAGAAGTTGTTTTCCAAGCCTTCTCCACCAGTCACACCAGACTTTCTCCCGTCCTTTACTCTCCCACCACCTCCTTTCCTCTCTCCTGATCAGCTGTGCTCTGACTGGTAAAACATTTACACCTCATGGAGACCCACAAATCAATGAGAGCCACATTGAGCTAACATATGGCTTCTCCATGTCCATCGCCTTGACTGATCCCATCAGAGGGAATCAAAGACCTGGGCCCCCCTTATGGAGACCAACCCTTTTTAATGACCCTTTAAATCAGTTCTGCTTGAGGGCTATGGGCCAAAGCCATCATCTGCTGACATTTATGACCAGGACTCACTGACTGCTCTGTCCCTATGGCTTCTGCAAGCCCACTGGTTTTACCCACCAGGAAACTGGTAATCCTCTTCCCCAAAAATCAGCCACTGCAGGGAGATCTCAGCCTGGAATGAGCAGCAAACAGCAGGGAACACTGCAAAGGAAGGAGAGGGAGGGAAAGATCTTCCCATCACTTTGATGGTTCCTTCTCCCTATCCTCCACCTCCCCTGTGTTCTTGTGATTTTGCTCACCATTACTTTATCAGCTAATACGTACCTCGTATGCCACAAAATCTGTTGCCAGGGCTCCCATCTGAATTATTTTTTTTTTCCAGTTTCTCCCCTTAACATTTGCTCTGAGTCCCCTGCAAACCTCTGTGAGACTCAGCCAAAATCAATCCTAGCCGCTCTCTGGGTTGGGTCCTCCCCGTGTCACCCGGCTGGGTATACCAATTCTACATTGCTGCACAGCCAGAGGTGTGATCACCACTGCTGTCTGATCAGTCCAACCTTGCAGAAATGCCAAGATGATGAACATTTCCCTCCCTCTGCGCTGTCCCTCCTCTATGGCACAACTTGGCATTTACCACTCTGAACTGGAATGTCCCCTGATCTCCACTGATGAAGAACACTTCCACTGGGAAAGCACAAACCGTGGGATGCAACAGACTGGTCCCAAACCCATGCCCCATCGGTCCTTCTGTAAATATTTGACTCCAGAGATAAAGAAACAGCAGAGCATCCTTGCCACCTCCAACCTTCAAGGAAGCCCATCCACGCCCAACACATCCTAGGGATGCCATGGGGATTTTTTAACCCAACCACTCCATGGAAAATGAGGCCGTGGGTCTGCGAGCACAGGGCTCCTCATTCTCCTCTCTTTCGGTGTCTTTGGGCCGGGGAAGGAGAAGCCACCTCTCCGGCCACAGCTCTGGGGCCGCAGCTGCTGATGCATCGCCCCATCTAGCGGCAAAGGATGCCAGAGGGATCTCTGCGGCCCCGTTAATGCGAGAGAGATCAATGAACGGTTGCCCCTCGACAGAGTATTTTTAGCGTGCAAATGTTTCACGCTGTAATATATATCCCCGGCGTTGAGTCTCTCCATTTCCTCCCAGCACGACGAGGATGCCGTTGCAGCCAGACTGACGAGCGGCTGGGTTGCAATTAAAATACGAGGAACCACACGGCCGGGGCTGGTCCTTGATATGCTGCTGTGTGGAGCTGGGTGCTCTGGTAGTTCCAGTAAAGGTACAACGGTTTAAGTGGAAATGACTGGTATTGATCTTGGCAGACAGAGACCAGCAGAAATAAAAATAAGCTGCTCTCAATTAACCCTCATTGATCTGAATTAAAAGAAAAATGGATAAGCCCCAAATAAAATACTAGCCTCTCCAGAGAAATGGGTGGTGGGTGGCTTTTTTGCAGAAACAGGTGTTTGTGTCGAGAAAGGAAATGCCTGGTTTTAAAGTGCAGTTCTGGTTAGAAAAGCAAAGGTACCAGCCTGGATATTCCTTGTATTTTTCCCCTCTGTGAATGAGTTTTGTACCATGGGGCTCCTAGTTTGCAAGTGAACAGAGCAGTTTTTGAGAAGCCCATCTCCATGAGGCCACCAGGAACCTGTCCCACAGCAGCACCAAGTGCAAGAGACTGGAAAACAGCCACGGATGCAGAGATCGGAGTTACTCAGCCTTGGCAGCCTGCAGACCCTCTGCAGTGGTCAGCAGAGCTGGACCCAGAAAGAATAGACCCAATAGAGCAGCCACGGACCTTCTTCCCCAAAGGCAGGGGAGGTTTCTGAGTGAAAATTATGGAGAAACACTAGAAAAGGCAAGCCTAAGTCCTGCCTCATCCTCTTAGGGTGATGCTTTGACTGTCACGAGGCAATCTGAAAGAGCTCTAACTCATCTCCTCAAGTACCTACAGATCACATCACCTGCCCCAGAGGTGGAGAAAGTGCTCAGCACTAATTTTTAAAAGGTTCCCCTTGGATGATAACAAGGAGAAGGGGTCCCTGCTTCACAGCTCCACACCCCAGACTGCCCAATGTTGTGACTTCTCTTTCAGGTCCCTCCCTCCCATTTCTCAAAGCTGAATTTAACTCCATCTCCTGACCTGTAAGCTCCATAACAGCAACTCCTCATAGCAGCCATAGGTTTATCAACCATGGCAGCCAGGATATAGCCTAATAAACTGAAATACTGACCTTCCTTCCCTTCTTGCTGTCTTGATCTGCCTATAGCTGTCACTCAGCTTGGACCAGTCTTGATGAACCACAACCCTAGGACACAGAAACAGTATTGTCTCTAGCAAGAAATATCAACTGCAAAACACCCAGAGATAAACAATATGGAAAAAAATAGCGATGGCAAAGAAAAGACAAGACCAGAGAGGAGACACCTTAATATGCTTAACCATGCAAGGAGAGAGGCAACAGCCCATGGTGGACAGGACAAGAAGTCATAGATTTAACCAGCACTGAGGTCAGGCAGGTTCTGTTTTGCACCGGTTGGGGAACTGAGGCCCAGGGAAGGAGCTGAGGAGAAGGGAAGTGGAGAAACAGGAATGTATTCCCCAGAGCTCCCAGCTCCTTGTCTCCCATTGTGAGCTCTGGAGCAGACCCGTCTAATGTGTGCTAATGAACTGAGCGCCCCAGAGGCCCAGCTGAGTGGCTCCCCTGGGAACACAGAGCAGGGATTTGTGGTGAGGAGAAAAGCTGGCGTTGTCCTGTGCACAGGGGTTGTGTGCCAAACACCCACCCAGGAGGACATCAAGTGTCTGTTCTCCCATGCAGGGTTTGTAAATGGGGAATAATGCAACCCCAGGCATTAATGAGGGAGGCACAGATGGGCTTTGAGGTCCCTCAGTGGGCAGAGCACCCAGACTCTGCAAGAGTAAAACGTGGTCACACTGGTTTTCCAAAATTATCCATCTTTGCAAGGAAATTCAAAGCTCTTTGATGTTAAAGCACTCTTCTTCCTCCTCCCCAAGCTCCATTGCTTCCCTGCAACCTGCAATCTTACCCACCCATCCTCTACTGCCACCTCTTTTCTACTGACTTGGGGCACAGCACATTTCTTTATCTTCTATTTTCATCTAACGATGCTGAACAGAGCTCATGAAGAGATTCAGACCCAGCTTCAGGTAAGTATCCACCCTGGCAAGCCCACCTCTGAATGGGAGCTCCTCCCATGCTGAGGGAGGTTGAGTTGGGGCTGTGCCTTCAGCACACCTCTGGACTGAGTCCAGGACAGCCCTTCAGGGGTGTCTTTGCAACCCAATTATGCCAAAAAGTGATGCAGAAGGGCTGATTCCCAGTTGCTGCTGACAGCTGGAGCTCCCCAGGTGTTAGATGAGGATCTAGCCTGAGGAATGAACAGATGGCTATGAGAAAAGAGAGCAGATATCTGGCTCCCACATCTGGTTCTCTGGGTCTGGAGACCACAAGACCTTTCAGAGCATGTGTAATCTCCAGTAAATGTCTGAGACCACCAGGTGATCAGGACAGCAGGTTGAAGGATACAGCTCAGTGGGTGCATGACCTCAAATAGATCACTTTCAGCTTTTACAGCTCACCAAAAAAATTCATGCCTGTAGGGATGGATGAAGAGGTCTGGAACAAGCAGTCTGAAGGGATCACCAAGCAGGTCCTCCTACGAGCCCTTTGGAAGAGCAACAGTTGAAACTCAGTGAGCCCTTGAAGGAGCTATGCTGGGAGGTGGGAGAGCACAGGGCTTGCAGAAGGACCGGGGAGCAGCAGTTTCCCAGAGGACTCCAGTACTGAAGACCAGGACAGGTCTGTCCACAACAGCGATGTTGGCAACAGTGCATGTGCAAATCCACTTCTTGGCATCAGCTCACTAAAGAGGGACTGGAGCAGAAACCAGGATGATGGGGTTTATTTGGAGGAAAAAAATAAAACGTTGAAATGGGATGGAAACCAAGTGAGAGATTTCTCTGGGTGCCTCCCGACCTGACTGCAAAACTAAAACAGCCTAGGGCTTCTTCCTTAAGCCTGAGCAGCAGCACCGCCTAACTAATGCCAACAGCAGCTGCAGTGCGGAGCACAGCTGGGCAACGGCTCCCTTCCCAGCCTCGCAGCTGATGACAGCAAATACCAGCACCCAGCGAGCCCCCCCCATCAGCCAGGGCAGGGCTTACAAAATGCTTCACTACATGGCCCAGCCAGGGGCTCAGCAAGATAGGGAAGCCATTAACTTCCTTCTCAAAACACTAGAGAGTGGTTTGGGTGGGAAGGGACCTTAAAGCCCTCCCAGTCCAAGCCCCCATGGGCAGGGACACTTCCCACCAGCCCAGGTTGCTCAAAGCCCTGTCCAACCTGGCCTTGGGCACTGTCAGGTAGGGGGCACCCACAGCTTCTCTGGGCAACCTGGGCCAGGGCCTCACCACCCTCACAGGGAAGGATTTCTTCCTAATGTCTCATCTAAACTTACTCTCTTCCAGTTTAAAGCCATCACCCCTCGTCCTATCACTCCATGCCCTTGTAAAAAGGTGCCATTCCCCATGGCCAACAAAACCAAATGCCCACCTAGGAGTACATGTACCCCCTGCACTCCCCTCACTCTTGAGGATGCCAAGAGCAGACAAATCTTCCCTACCCAACACAACATACAGTCTCAAGGCTTTTCTGTTGATACAGGCATTTTAGGGACCTACAGCACAGAACTGCTGGTCCCCACTCAATGCAGATTCCAGGCAGCGCCTATGTGAAGTTGTGATATCTACCAGTTGCAGAGAGACACAGAGTCTAACTCGCATCTTGGCACCTCTCTTGCATTGATTTCAGATAGGAAAGGTGCCAGAGCAGGAGCAAGAATTGAGCTCAACCACCCGACCCAGGTCTGAAACACTGCCACTTCCCCAAATCATTGCTGCCACACCATCCAGTCTGCATCTATTTCGGACACTGATCGTGTTCCCAGACATATGCTAAATTCTGGGAAAAGAGTGCCTCAACAGATTAGATGTAAGGTTGAAACTTGAAAGACCTGGCTTCTCACTCTGGTGTGCAGGGGATGGATGGAGAGCAAAGTTATGAGCCTTGCAGCTGAGTTTCCTTTTGTCAGCAAAATATGGAGGAGAATTTCCCAAGCAAACCTACTTGCTGCGTACCCAAACTCTTGTGCAAACTTGCATTTTATTCCCATGTAGCTGAGTCTCAGGAGATCCAAACAGAGGAAAGGACCAGGTACAAATGTTACTTCCCAAAAGTACCAGCTGCTCCACCCCAACTCAGACAGCAGCACTGCCCTGGCTCCAGAGCACTGCCTTTCTCCCACCTTGGCTGCTTCGATTCGGGTTCCTCGGCTGGGTTTGGAGCCTTTTTTTCTTTTTGGAGAGCACATTTATTAGGGAAGCCCTTTAATTTTTCCGTTTTGGAAGAACCCCAAATGAGCTTCCCGGCAAAACTAATGAGCCGGCGCTCAGCATTAAGCACTGAGTAATCCTGGAAGTACAGACCTGATGTCTCTACAGGCAGCAATAAACTTTTCAGCACAATATTGTAACCTCAACTCTTCCTCCTTTAATGGCTTTTCTCCCTGCCATTAGCATCGCTGCAGAACTTGCCGTGCATGGTGCACGCAGGCGCGTTTGGGAGCCTGGGCTTGGGTGCAGCCATTTCTCCAATCTCCTTGGCTGAGAAATGCAGCTTAAAGAGTAAAATATGCACAGAAATCCTGGCCAGGGTTTGGATGCTTCTGGCCTTTCTTTTTTGCAAGATGCAATGGCTTTGTGATAATTTGGGAGCAGGGGAAAGAGGATGGGTAACCCTCCACTGTTTGGGTGACACCAGGGTCACATCTGGAAGAAGCCGTGGTTTCTTACCCCGGGATGGGTTGGCAAATGGCTGGGGCACCAAGTGCATGGACACCACACTGGATCAGACCACACAGAGGATGGGATTTGGATTCACCAGACCCAAGCTGTGTTGTGGCATTTTCCACCATGTCCTTCCCAGTACAAGAAGCTCTCACATACATCTCCTCCAGGCAATGGGACCACCTCATCTCCCCAGAGCAGAGGCAGGAAAGGGTTCACAAGTTCAAGCAAGGATTGAGGATCATGGGGGAGCTCCCTGGATCGTGGAGGTCTTCAGGGCTGGATGTGTGGCAGGACCTTGTGCTAACATCTCTGGACATCTATCACTGGCCAGGGACAAGTTTGAGGTCAGATAGATGAGGATGGATGGTATAGGTTCAGGAATATTAAAAGATTTGGGTCTGCTGGTGGTAACAGGTTGTCATGGGCTGACCACTGCTCCCTGTCGAAGGGCAGTATACAGGGAAGGAGTGGGACATCTGGGAACAGTAACTGGTTGCCTTGTGACACCTCCCACAGCAGCACTGGGAAAAGGGGACTCTCTTCCAGTTAGAGGGATGAAGATACTTGCTGGAAAACCAGTTCCCAACCACAGCAGTATGGGAGCTTTCACAGCAAAGAGGCAGCTCAATTGCCCGTCTTGGTTTCCTGCTGCTCTTCCCACTGGTGGCCAAGAAGGCTATCGAGGCAGAAACCTGGGCTCTGGAGAGCCTTTCATCAGCTGCACTGGCTCCCTCCCATCAATAAAAAGCACTACTGGTCCGTGCAGAGGAAGAGCCAGCAAGAGAACCTGCTGCCAATAAACACACGGAGGAAGCAGACTTTCTGCTGCTCAGCAGCCAGAGCAGTCCTGACACGACGCAGCCTCAGCTGGGAAGAGGTGGGACCAGCTCTGCTCGTCTCTAATTGCATTACATGACATGACAATGGGGTAGATGCCATCTGCTGGGGCCAGAAGGAGGTCCAGACCCGCCTTGACCTTGCAAGAAGGAAGATTTTGAGTGATGCTGTATCAGTAAGAGAAGCCTGAGAACCTGCATCAGCAAGTTTCGGCTCTCTTTTCTTCTTCACAAAATTAAAGAGGTAATACTTTCCTCTGAAAGCAGAGTTTTCTGTCTTCCATCTTCAAAAAAGCAATTCTATTTTTTTTAAAAAGTGCAATTTACCTCTGAAATTAATTTCCAAACCCAACTGGCATTGTTCTGTGTGAGACAGAAGATACTTTCAGACACTTCAGAACAAGGCCAACAAGCTAAATGTCATAAACAAGTACCCATCTAGGGTCACCAAGGGCATCAGGGACATCACCTGGGTCTTTGGGCCAAGAATTGAGGTGTACCCTGGCTCCTCTGTCATGTGCAGGTTTTACTCCTGGATTGAGTTCTTGCAGGCCTTGTCCTCAGGTCTGGTAGCTGCAGCAAAGCAACATAAGCCCAAGGTCCCAAGAGGAAGAGAAATACTAACAGATGACTCAAAACTATTCACTTCCAAAAGCCAGAGAACTTGCCTTTCAGATCCAGGATTAAAGAAGACTCTCCCTGGGGCTTTCAGCTCAGACAAGGAGCCTTAGGACACCCAGAAGTGGGGTCTTCCAGAAGTGGGGTCTTCCAGCCTCCAGTAGTGGCACTGATGGGGACAATGACCTCTGCACCAGGACATGGACAGCAGCTTCCTATCAGCTTCTTAGGAGGCTTGAGGATGATGGTCCCCATGACGTACCCTTGGTTTTGTGTCACGCTGAAGAATCAGAGCATCAAAGCGTAATCCAGGCAGGCTGCACCAAGGTGATGGGCAAAGCGTGGTTCCCTGGGCTTGAAGGGAACATAGCAAGAGAGAAGGATGTGGTCAAAGAGGATGTGAGCTGACACACTCACATGTACACTGAGTGCATGGATCTCTCCAGCAAAGTAGGTCACATCAGCAAGAGGTGGGCTGAGTGAAACGGAGTGCTCTGGTGTTACATTAACATCAACATCAACATCAACGTCAACATCAAGAGTCAGTGTCTCCTCCCCCGGGGTTCCCCCTGGACCCAGATGTCCCTTCTTCTCACTGACAAAGCCCTGAGGAAGGAAAAAGGCCCTGGAAGGAGATGCAGAGTGTCCAACCCTCGTGATGTACAGAGGGGGAGATTTTGTGGAGATGGACCCTGCAAGAGGGGACAGGGCTTTGCTGCCTTTGGTTGTGGGAGGCAGGAGGAGAAGGCAGGAGACAGAGTCCTAGAGGAGGGCTCCCAAAACCCCAGGAGAGGGGGTTAGGCACCTAACCTGGGAGAGAGGATGGTGATGGACCAACTCTGCTGCACTACAGTGCCGCCTTGCAGCCACCAAATACAAACCTTAAACTTTTTCAAGCACAGAAACTCTCGCTTTCTCTTCCTCTCTGCTTCTCGCTGTCAGCCATGGATCCAGATCCTATTTCTGTCAGTCCCTCCACAACCTGGAGTCCCTGCCCTGGAGAAGGCTCCTGCATAGATAGACATCAAGGCCCGCGACGGTGGCAGGCAGGGAGGGTGTTTTGATCCAGCCTGGAGTGAGCAAATAAATAGATCAGCCATCCCCAGAGCTCCCCAAAGGTGCCATTAAGAAGCAGAGAGTCAGTGATTAGTGGCAACAGGAAAGGGGGAAAAAAAAATTATAAACAAAGAAGTCGTCGTTGTGCCCACGGGGAGAGCGCTTCTAAAAATCCTTTAACAGGGCTCATTAAATATAGATGGCTGCAGTGGCTGGCTATATATCCTGATTAGCCCATGACTTCAGCTCCTGGAGTCCAGGGGGTTTCTGCTCCTAACCAAGGAAATAAAGACAGGTGGTCCACGGCAGCATGGCCAACCATGGCAAAACACATCGGCATGGAGACACCACTGCCCCATGGAGCGCTGTGGACCTGAACTGTGGCTGATGCTGAGCTGATGCCTTGCTGCAGGGCACAAAAGGGTTCCAACGCATTCATTTTGGGCAAGAAACAGAATGAGAGAGGAGAACAAATCAGTAGGAATCCAGAAAGTCCCCAAAGACCTGGTTTCAGGTGTTTCTTTCCACCACAGTTTTGATGTGTGGCTTGGAGAAGGGGAGCCTTTTGTAAAGCTTCCCTGTTTGATCTAGAAACACTGCAGGATGCTGGCCAAGGCTCTGTTGTGGTCACACTCATGAGATCCAGGTGACTGGGTTAAATTTTGTGTTCATCCTCTACCCTCCACCCTCCCTTGCACTTCTGCTGGAGAACATGTAGCTCGCCCACTCCCTCAATCAGAGGAGCAGTCCAAGGCCTCCTTCTTTCCTCCCTTGCTTTAATGATATTAATATTTCATTACTTTTCATTGGAAGAAACATGCAAATGAATGTGTGTGGGAAGGCTCTGGAGTCTTCCAATGTTAACAAAACAAGTAAACAAGGATTGTCCTCCTTATGAGCGATGTTAACACAATATACAAGTGTTGTTTTACAATCGATAACCTCATAGGAAACTCGGGTGGCTGGAGGCTCTGCTGTTACATTATCTCAGATTGTCATGAAAAGATTTCTGCTTTGCTGATCAGATTCTTTTCTTTTTTTTTTTCCTGAGCAATATGAGAATTTCTTTCAAACATTGTGGTAGGATCAGAGAAACACGGGGCTGCTCAAGACCTCAAGGCTTGGCTGGACCAATTCCTAACATCCCAGGAGCTATCCTAGCACCCCAAAATGCTCCTAAGGGGGTAGGGATATTTTCAGCCCTAAGACTCTATTTTGGCATGAAGACTATAGAGTCAAGAAGCCAAGTTGACTACAGTTCCATCGCATTAGGTAATCTTATGAAGTGAGGAAACAAGCAGCAGAAGGGCTTGAAACCATCACAAAATGTGTCCTGACATCTTCTGCTGGGAAGGGGCATGGGACCAGGAGTCCCTGTGTCTGTTCTGAACTCCTGAAGGAGTTCACAGCTCTGTAAAGCTCTCACCCAGTTCAGGTCCTTGCAGGATGCAGATGCTCAACTGGGAGAATTGGAAAGAATCAAGATGCAGGTTAAGGTTTCATTATAAAGCATCCAACCCAAAACACCTGGGTGAGAAGGAGTGGGAGATTCATTGCTGTTGATTTTTAGCCGCTGATCACAAGATGGAGTCTAATTAAAATCAGAAGTCTTGTGCAATACAAACTGTACCAATGCAGATAAGTCAGAGCCTGACAAACATCATATTTTACAAAAATCATGGTAATTGCTATATTGTCTTTATGGGGTCTGTGATGGTTTTCCATAAAAGTATAGAAAAATAGAAGCGTGACATCAGAAAAGAGAGGAAAACAGAGAGAGTGACTGCTTGCAGTAAAATCAAGTTAAACATTACTGAAAGCAGCACATGTAGGTGCAAAGTAGCTTGTAAGATTGGGTCCTTCAAGAAAGTTTTCAGGGTTTGGGTGTAAGCAAAGGTCTGAGGTCCTGCAGCACCAACCAGTGCATCACAGCACTGTCAGCTGCCTTCTGTTTTTCTTCTGCTTTTAAAAATTTCTTCTGGTTTCTGCCATCACTCATTGGATTCTGTGCTAAAAAGGTGGAAATATTGAATGGGGAATGCTGCCGATGTGGCTCTGAAGCAACAGCATCACTGAGTACATGGGATGCTCAGGTCCACTCCCCATGTCCAAACCAGTCTCTTTCCAGCTCCAGGTCCCACAACTCTCTCAATCACTTTCACAAACACCTCTCCTGGAAACCACAGCCTGTTTTCCTCACTGCTCAGGCTGGCCTGGGCCAGCGGGCAGAGTAATTATGTTAATTCTGCCATCAAAATGATGAGCTATTCCTTCTCAGCCAAGAAAATGCTGGAAATTGGCTCATTATTTATTCTGCACTCTCATTTCATCTCGTCCTCTTAACACTTGGGTCTCACTTGGCGCTTGGGTCTCCCTGCCGCTCGCTGGCCAATTAGTGGAATCAAAGGAAGCACATCGAAACGCAGGCCTTAATCGCAGCCCAGGTCTGGATGGATCCGGTGTCTTGGGAGGTAACGTCTCCCTTTCCCTGGGGATCTTCCAACAGAATGGACTTGCTCTGCTTTATGTCCAAGAAACCACCTCCACAGGGGACGGGCACCTCTGGAGTTCATGAGTTTCTCTGTAAAGTTTCTCAGTCCAAAGATGAAAGAGCCTGGTCTTTAACAACCCAAAATAGTGATAAAACGGCTCAAATAGAAGCCCCACTCTCAAATGGAGGCAGCGTGCAGTGTCTGAGGATGGAGGGGGCCAAGCTCCCTCATTCGCCCCCTGCTCCCAGCCGTGCCAGATACTGCATTGCGACCAGAGCATTTTTCTTTAATCTGCTTTTGAGCATCCCCCACGGGACCTCCAGCACTTCCCTGGGTAATCTTCCATGGCCTGACACGTCTCTCTGCCAGGAGGTTTCCCTGAGCATTTCATTTTGAATTAAAAGCCTCATTCTTCTTCGTTGCATTCCCTTCATGCCTTGACACGTTCTCTCCCACCCTGGACACCCATTTTGCTGAGAAAAAATTAATGTCTCATCCATGCAGAGCACCACACACCTGGACCTTTCCTCCTGCCCATTGTTTTTTTCCCTGATTTTCATGCTGATGCATCAAAACTTTGGACACCTCCCCTCTCCTGAAGTCTGAGAGCTCCATGAAGTGTTCACATCGAGATGGTCCTCCTGGAGCTGAGCAGAGCCAGTCCATCCCCTACTGTCCATGCTCTTAGCAAACCCCTCCAAAGATGCCCCACTATGTCACAGCTCACATTTGTGTGACATCCTGCCCTTGACACATCTCCATCCTCACTCTTGAGACCCACGGCCCTATCCTCAAGCACCATCCAGCACCACAGGGCTGCTGGGGCTCCTGTGTCCCCCTGCAAGGACACCCTGAGTCCCCTCCATGCCTGCACAGCCAAATTACAGCATGGGACAGCTTCACCCTGCAGGAGGAGCTGATCTGTGACCACCACAGAGTGATTTGTGTCCTGATGACCTGTCTCAGGCCGGTTCCTGCAAGCCACTAAATGGAAGTGACTTCCAAGTCCTCCTGGGGCCACCTCCCCATTTGTCTCCATGAGGCCAGTGACATCCCGGACTGTGATGCATGAGCCGTGCCACCATTCCCCGCACTGTGACACTGTGAGGGTTCTGCTTTGCTACTCCTCAGCTGTGCTGCCCCATCAGACACCCATCACTGCGGGGGCGACGGCTTCGACGCTCACTCCAGCAGGCAGCAATGCTTCACATTTACAAAATCACATTTACAAAACACGTTATTTGCACTTTCCTTTTAAAAAAAGGGGGGGAAAGGTAATCCACAGACACATCCAAGGTGCCAATGGCTGCTTTTGAACTTTCTGGTTTTCTCTTCTCTGGATTGTCTGGATTAGCTAAGCCTATACCCACCAGGCAAACTAGGCAAATTATCCAAAAACCATTAAAAAACAGTCAGGTTTTCCAGAAGACCCTCCCTGAGTAGCAGCACAACAACCCTGGACTCTCAGGTAAAGCTGTTTTCTGTAATATTTGCTTTTCTATTAGGGATGTCCCTACCTCTAGACTGTAGACCCTCTCGCTCTCAGGGGTCACCAAACCTGAGCCCTCACAGGGAGCACCCTGGCAGCCTGAAACGAGATTTTTGCACCATTTGGGGGAATCAGGAGCAGATTTAAATCAAGGTTTTACCCCCACCGTCAAAGCAAACTGAGTCCTTGCAGCAAGCTGCAACGGTGCAAATTCAAATAACTGCTAAATTACCCTTGCAAACACAGCAGGAAAGTTCCCTTTCAAAGTGTCAGCCATGGGAATTTGGGGGCTGACCCAAACGGCAGTGCCTTTTCCATATTAAAATCCTCCAGGAAGGAGGAAAGGTGGAGTGGGCAGCATCCCCAGCACAGCAGCCATGGGCTCCTCCACACGGCTGCTCCACAGCCACAGGCCATAAATCACCGGGAAACGACTTTTCTCGTAAACGGTTTTAATTTTTGTTTTTATGTACGGAGGGGGAATGGCGCGATCTATAGCACAACAGATTGCACTGGTTCTCCCACAGAGCTCTCAGGCTTCTCCTTTTTTTTTTTTATTTATTTTTCCTGCTTTCCCGTTACCGGGCAGCCCTAAAGCAAAGCCAAGGAGGCTCATTGTCAGTCAAGATCATTCCCAGTCCTCACCAGACATGGGTAGATGCAGTTGGTGCCCAATAATTGCCTCTTCCACCTCATCATTTCTCCTTGGCAGGAGGTAGTGAAGTCTTAAAGAGAGATGATGCTGCATCTGCTGGGGCATCCCCAGTTTATGAGGGCTGCCATGCTCTGACACCTCCTTGCAGAGGTGCTTTGTGCTCAGGGACATCTCATTTCTTGCCCCAAACCAGTCCCCTCATTTCTAACAGGGACACATTGAGCTTCAGCCTCTCAGAGCTGGACCAAGGAGGCTGATTCCTCTGCTTGGGAGGTTCAGATTGGATATTAGGAAAGATTTCTTTCCCAAAAGGGTTATCAGGCACTGGAAGGGGCTGCCCAGTGCAGTGGTGGAGTCACCATCCCTGGAGGGGTTTAAAAGACAGGTGGATGAGGTGCTGAGGGACATGGTTTAGTGGTGGACAGTTTATGGTTGGGTTCAATGAACTTAAAGGTCTTTTCCAACCAAATCATTCTGTGTTTCTGTCCCACTGTCCCAGTTCATGACCATTACCACTACCACTGCCATTACTATTTTTACCAGTTTGATTCCCTCTCTCCTCCTGCTGAGGTTGCTGCCATTTGGGGGGCCATCAAGAAAGCTGGAGAGGATGAAGCGGAAGGAGATGTTGAGGAAATGGGGTTTCTTACCCTGGGGAAAAGAAGCACAGAGGAGGAATCTGGTGCCTTCAGCTACCGAATGGGACATCATGGATAGGATGGAGTCAGGCTCCCAAAGGTGCAGACTGCAAAGGGTCAGCAACCAAAAGCTGCTATGAGAAATACTCCAGTTGAACAAGGGAAAGCAAGAGGATGGCCCTCTGGCTTGCAAAGATCCCGTCCCACATAGATTTTTCAGTGTTTTTTTACAGTGAGACAGATCAGGAGCTGGATCTGTTGAATACTGACCTAAAAATACTACAGCTTGCTGCTGGACCATGCCCCTTCACCATTGCCCGAGCGATAGGACATGGTTGTCTCTGATGGACGTGGCAACGGAGAGGCCGAGCCAGGAGCCGCCTCGGCGTTAATTCCCATCGCCATTCCCGACGGCTTTGCTGCATTTGCCGGTTGGGTCACAAGATGGAGCAATTGCCCTGTTCGTCATCCCTGGCTGCAAACCACTGGGCTGTCCTGGGGCACTGCTTTTGGGGAGTGACAGGGACTTTTTGCAGTCTGAATCAATGGGGTTTTGTTTGCTCAAGTTCCAGGTCTCTGCCCCAGCAGATACCCGAAAATGGACAAAGCTGCTCCTCAAATTCACCACATTCAGTGCACAAGAAACCAGCACATCTTTCGGGCACAGTAAAAGAACCTATTTGGATGATGCACACCAGTTGCCTTCCTGCACCCACATCCCACCTCTGCCCCATGGTCTGTCCCACCACTGGGTTCTCTGCATCTGAGGGGTGCAGAAATGTCTCTACCCACAGATTTCAGGTCACTTCGAAGCTCCTGGGGATGAACGTGCCTTTGAGAGCACCATGGGGTCAGCCCTTCACACCCAAATATTCTCAAGCTTCAGCAGGGTGCTGAGATCCCATCCGGGATGGAGAAATCCCCTTGGGAACCACACAGGTCCGGTATTTTGGGATGTGGCTGCATCATAGAAGCATCAGAGACAGAGGAAGAGCTGCCCTATAGCTCAGGGACTATTGGGACTGTTAGGTGCTCTGCCTATGAGCACCAGGGCAGGGAGGAGACAGCCAGACCAGGAAAGGTTGAGAGGAAGAAAACAGCCAGGGAGGGATGCAGGAGGCTGACATCTGCCCATGGGGAAGGTGGAGGAAGTGAGCAATGAGGTGGTCTCTTGGAGGAGGTATCTGGGGAAGGATGCACCATTGATCTGGCCATGAAGAGGAGTCTCAGCATGGCCATTCCTGGGGTCTTACTGTGACTTGTGCCAGCCAGGAGCCTCCCGAGCAAACCACTCTCATCAGAAAATGATGGCTCATTTGAATAGGAGCTCTACAGCTCCTCCAGATCTCTCCTCATTAAAAAAAAACATGTTTGGAAGTCATTGAAACATCCAGGTTTTTTCCACAGACACATTTTTCTTAGAACAGCTTTTACATCCTGAAACTCGCTCTGAAGTTGATTGACACAAGGAAATGGCCTCTTTGGAGCTCCAAAGTAGTCCTTTGGCCTCTCACTTCCCAAAAGCTTTCATCGGGATGGGAAAACTGCGAGAGCTCAGGGAGAAATCCTTTCTCAGCAACTTCAGCCATCAGAGACCAGGCCAGCTACTTCCCTTATACCCCATTCCAGCCAGCAGCACAAGGCATGGCTGCACGGACCTCTTGCCCCACACCCCAGATATTTCATGGAAGTTCAGGGCCACCCAGCACAAAGCAAACAGCGTGAAGCCACAGCTGTATAAACATCTGGGGCCTCCGGCCATAACCCTTCCTCCCTGGGACCTCTCAGCATGTATGCAGCAACCGAGGGAGAAATGCTTGAGCCCCAGCCCCAGTGGGCTCCAGAGAGGGACCAGCTCCAGCTTCTCTCCCATGGAGCTGCAGCTGGGGTGCAGAAAAGGTCTTGCTTTTTTCAAGCATCCCTTGCGTTCATCCCTCCACACATCTCTGAGCCTTCAACCCACTGCCAGCAGCTCTGGCCTTCCCACAGGGAGTGATGCTGGAGGCCTCACCACCACCGGGTGGATGCGGGAAGAAGGTGCCAGGTGGTATTATGAGCAGTGTAGACACCACAGATGTGCAGGAGGAGTCCTGTGAGGATGGAGAGATGGGAAGGAGGACTCAGATCCATTTAGACGGCAAGGTGCTGGCCCCACAGGGCTGGGTAGTGACCAACTCACTTGAGCCCACCACTGTCTGTGGGTCAGACCCTCAGTCCCAGCCCACTGAGACCCATGCCGATGGCTGATGGGGCTTAGACAGAGACATGAGGGACAAAATATGGGGCTTTGAGCAGCCTGGTCTGATGGGAAGAGTCCATGACCATGGCAGGGGTTGGACTGGGGGATCTTTAAGGTCTCTTCCAACTCAAACCATTCTATGTTTTTATTATTCTATGAAAATGTGCATATTACTTCTCAGGATCTGCTTGTCCCATGGAACCTGCATAGGACTGACAGGACCCAGAGCAGCAATGGATTTGTGCAAAAGAGACAAAAACTCCATGAGCCCCATCTCCTTCCCTGTCCCCAGCAGCTGCCCCCGGCTCATTCCAGGCGCGTTTCTCATGGCCGTCAGAGGAATGCAAAGCCCTGGGGTGTTCACGCAGACCAGCACCAGATCCCTTCTGAAAACGGACAGCGGGGTGATGTCAGCGGAAACATATTTTTAACCCGCGTTCGCATGAAAAGGAAACGACCCAGAGGAAACGCATCAAAAAAATCTAAAATAATCCTCCTGACAATGAAGACCACAGCTTTGCTTTCAAGTTTTACTTTTCCCAGGACACTGGCCCCCTCCTGCCCTCAGCCAAGAGGGAAAAGAGCAAGCAGGGGAGCAATAAGCCTCCCCATGCCCCCCAAGCAGGAAGCATGGGCTGTATGGAGATGGGGGCTGCGGCAGGGGTAGGACAAGGGACGTGCCAGGGCTGTGCCACCCACCAGCGATGCCCTGACGATGGGCACGATGGCAGCTCTAACACCATCCAATCTCCCTTGCTGTGGCTGTGTGCATGCAGAAACTGTATTCACAGTGAGATAAATCCCAGGGAAATAAAGTGAAAGGGCTGCTTCTGCAAGGAGGAGCCTCCAAACATTTTATTTTCCATCATACAGGGGCAGGGTCGCAGGTTCAAGCCATGGCTTGGCAGACAAAAAACCCTGCAGCAAAACCTGGGAGGTTGGTAGGGGTTTTGCAGAGCCTCAGCACCCCAATGACCACCGAGCTCCCATCACCACCTCTGCTTTATCCCATTTTTCATGCAGGGCTGAACTGCAGCCCCAAAGCTCTTCCCCAGACCTGAAAGGGGAGTTATTTTTGATAGGAGACAGAGGTCAAGAAGAGCTTGGACCCATCAGCAGGAAAAAGCAGAGCTTTATTGAGGCAGGAAGGAGCTGGAGGGTGGATCCGAGAAGCCCTCCCTGTCTGCAGCCACCGTGGCTGCTTCCTCAGTCACACACCAATGGCTTCCAGAAGTGGATGCTCAAGGTGACATCGCTCACTTGGCTGTGCAACACAAAACTGCTTGAGGAGAGTGTGAGGGGAGCCCACTCTCTGCTCTGGGGGTGCCTGGGCAGCATCGGTGCCATGCTGGAGGACAGCTTCTCCACCTGCGAAATGTGGCAGATAAGGAATAAAAAGAAAAAGAACAGCTCAAAGCAACACTTCCCAGGCTTTAATTCCCTCAAATCAAGGGACTGTTTGACCTCCATGTGTCACCTGCATCTTCATCTGCCTTTTGCCAGTGAGATGATGGCCCCCTGCTCAGTGTGGCAGCAAGAAGACATGTGCCTGAGCCCCAGCCTCAGTGCTCACAAAAACGAGGACTTTGAGGTAGATTTACTTCAGTTTTAGACAAGAAGACCTGGCAGACCGGTCTTTATCTGCAGATCAGATTTCTGTCCCTGAAACAGCTTTCCAGTCCCCATGCTTTACCCAAATAAACGCAGACTCTTGTTGCAGAATAATTGCTTCCAGTTTTGTTGAGTTTTTGGATCTGATGGGCCCGGGAAAGTGCAATTTATTTGTGGGAGAAGAGGGAAAAGGGAAAAGGAAAAAGCAGCAGGGCCAGAAGTTTGCTTTGCTCCCAGAGCTGGTCCCTATCTCCTGTGCTGCAAACTGCCCGCAGGTATTCCCACAGCGCCCCCCAGCTTTGATGGACAACTTCCTTTACGCTGGATGACACTTGGGGACCCACGAGGGTGTGCGAGGGCTTTTGGGAAGCCTGACCCCCTCTCCACCCTGCCACAGCCACAAGAATGAGCCCTGGCCCCCTCCTTAACCCACCTTTGTCCCGTCACCTAGAGGAGCCCGTGAACCATGTCCCCTGACCTGCCAAACCCCCAGGGCTCAAGGCCACCCCCAGCACTCGCTGCCCTACATTGGGAAGAGGTTATGGGGACGACCCTGTCCCACCAGCGTCCTGAAAGCCACCTTTGTTGCAGGGCTGTCACCCGGGGCAAAGGCATCCTGGCCTTTGGTTTCCAGGACGACGGCAGGAGGAGGAGGGTGGGCTGATGGGGAGGAAGGTTTGGGCAGTGCAGGAATCCCAAAAAGTGGCTCGGTGGCTTCTTCAAGGCACCCTCTGGCTGGAAGGGGAGATGCTGAACCTGCAGCCAAGACCACGCTGGGTGCAGGGTGAGCTAGGGGGTCAGGATGAGGCCCCTGGGCCTGATTCGGCCGCATCCCACATTGACCATAGTGGAATCCCTTCTGCTCCCACCTCCTGCTTTCAAATCAAACCTTCCCCAGCTCCTTCCCGCTCATCGAGGACATCACCATATGAGCCTTGCAGAGGGCATCACCATCTGAGCTTGTAATGGGAGTGGTCAGTCCCAACGGCTATTTGCCCACTCTAACTGCTAGCCCACACTGCCTCCAGCCATCCCACCTAGCAGACAGAGCCCAGGTACATTTTTAGCCAAATATTTATGGTTTGTCCCTATTTCCATCAGGGGAGTTCAAAAGTGTTTTCCTGCCTCCTACAAGCCCTGGGCTATTTACGGCTGTCAGATGTTCATGGACCACCGCACAGTGACCACATATCCATGGAAATGGCTCATTGCTTGTGAGTAACCCCAGGACCAACCCACGAGCTTGGGGAGTGACAGGACATTGCTGACGGTCCCATACACCCATCAGAAAGGGTGGGTGGTGAAGAGCAAAGAGGCACTTCTTTAGGCTGGATATAAGGCAAAAAAAAAGAGAAAAATATCAAATTTGCCAGGGAGATCCCTTAACACTTGGGATGCTCCTCAGGGGAAACGGTGCTAATTCTGCCCCTTGGGCTATTTCAGGCGAGGATGCCCTAGTTGCCGTAGCTGTTGTAGCTCTGGGGGTGCTCTTACTCCTCTCTAGTTGCTCAGGAGAGGACAAATAATCATATTGGCACTGTGTCATTGTGGATCTGAAAGCCCTGCCCTGCTCTGACCCACCATCACTGGGAGAATACAGCAGGGCAAAGCAGGCATTGCAAAGTTTGAGACACTGGGGCTCTTTCATCCCTATAAAACTCCGTATTTACTTACAAAGCTGCCAGGAATGACAGAGCACTGGTGATTTGTGGTGTTTCCACTCTCAAAAACAAGCTCTCTGCCCTCAACACGCCTCCGCCACTGAAGGCACTACTTACTACCTTCTGCATCTCTTCAAGCACTTACCTGCTCCAGCTGAGGGAAGGAAGAGAAGGACACCACATCCATCTGCAAGCACACTGGAATGTGTGGAGAGCTAGGAAAGAGCAATCAGAGCTGACAGGGGTGCACGGAGCAGGGAAAAGAGCCAGAGAGACTCCCATTGCTACCTCAGACATCCATTTTACATCCCCTCCGAGCACAAATACTTCACCTCCTGTGGTTTTTTACGCTCACACACCTCTTCTGCATCAGCCACTGGCATATGGGAGTGTGTGGACTGTTTAAGGAAAATGCCCAATAATGTTACAATGACTTACCATAAAAGCCCGGTGTTTCCAATAACAGCCTCGTGCTGCAGGCACCTGTCCAGCTCGGAGCGTTCCTACCTGCCCCTGTGGGATTTGCATCCATTGCACGCCCCAAGAGACATCGATATTGGGTCACAGAGTCATTGAGGTTGGATAAACCCTCTAAGATCAAGTCTAACCATCAACCCAACCCCACCATGGCCACTAAACCACAGCCCCAAGGGCCACATCCAAAAGTTTTTTGAACCCCTCCAGCTATGGGGACTCCACCACTCCCCGGGCAGCCTCTTCCAGTGCTTGACCACTCTTTCAGTCAAGAATTTTTTCTTAATATCCGATCTAAATGTTTATCTTGGTCAGTTCCCATGAGCCCCATCAGCCATATCCGCAATGGCTTTCACAGACCAGGCAGTGACCAACGTGATGCTGCTTGAGTGTTCCCAGGGAACAAAAAAAAAAAAATCAAAAAAACACGTCACAAACATGTGCCTCGCTGAAAACAGCCTCTCTGATATGAAACTGTGCTTGTTCACCAGCAAAGTTACTTGTGGGCTTGGGAACCGGTTCACGAGCAGAGGAGATGGTGTCACAGGATGTGGGCATCTGATCGCTTGTACCAGCAGACAGTCATCAGCGCTGGCGCCCGCCCAGCAGACGGCTACCGTTTGTTTGCTTGCACACAGGCTTTTGCTGGAAAATTGCATCCAGGCGTCCGGTTAATAAAAGCCATCCTCGCACAGCTCACACCGGCAGCGTTTGCTGAATGAGAGGTGGATGCTAAATTATACACTCTGCACCACCGGTGCCTCAGCGGTGGAAGGGAGGGGAGAGAGATTTCGCTGCTGCTTGTCATGTTGTGCTGTCAGCTACAGAGCACTTCATTCTCAGGGCTGTGAGGCTGCCATCTGGTACTGAATTCACCAGGAAAAATGGAGGAAGGAAAAAAAAAAGGCAGCATTTTTCAAGCGTTGACTGCTCATTGTACAGCAGTTGCAGAACACATTTTCTGACATTCACAGGAAGTACAAATCCAGGGGGAAGCACAGAGAGGAAGGGATAAAATGCCACAAGGAGGACTCCACCTACATGGATGCAGAAGGAACACACGAGGGCACAAAATCCCACTCCGCCTCTCCTGTCTGGGACACCTGGGGGTCAGTGGAGAGGGCAGACGTAGCCCAGATGTGTTCCCACTTTCCCGTTTCTCCAAGAATTCAGCTCTTCTCTTTGGCAGCTGAGCTACCCCTCAGTCCAGTCAAATTTTGAAGGGTTTTATCCCTAAAAAATGGAGAAATGAAAGTATTTGTAAGGTAATCAGCATGATGGACGGTCCTCATTCTCAGTATGCAACTGGAAATTCCCAGAGAGGAAATTTTGATAGATTTCTGTTGGACATTCACGGCCAGGTGCTTTGGTGCCCACGGTGGAGGTGTTTTGGTGCATCTGCATGGTGACAAGGCTCTGGATGCATAATCTCTGTTTGGAAGCACACCCAGTCCTGCTGCGTACCACACCGAGCGCTTTGTTTTATCAGACACCAAACAGAGGAGAGGCATTAAAGAGCAGAGTGGAGCTGGGGGAGGAGATAGAGCTCCTTGGCTCAGTATGAAAGGCTCTGGGAGAACAAAAGAAGAGAAGGAAGCAACAAAATTTGGATGGGAAAACAAGCTTATAAAGTTGTTCAAAGAGCCATGGACTCTCAGCACCCAACACTGGAGATTCTGGGGGACTTTGGTGAAGATGGTCTCCTCTGAGACCAAACTCTACCAGTGACTCTTTTAGCATGTGTCTGGAGCTGAGGACTCACGACCTACCAAACACCTCAAGTCAAGGCAAGGGCATGAAGTCCAGGAAACGCTATGACGGCAAAGGAAAGCACACCCTCTCCTCCTCTCAGGAGTCTGTCCCTCTTCTGGGATAATTCTAGGAGGAGACCCTCAATGTGGTACCAAAGCCACAGCCTTGGCTAGGTTGTAACCCAGACACAAAGACCCAGGATCTTCCTAGCTGAAGCTGTTGATTTGCTTACCACAAAGGGCACTTTTGTACCCATTTCACATGCCTGGTGCTCCCTAATACAAGACGGACAGAAGGGTGCTGAACCCAGGCCTCTACGCTCAGCAGCACAAATCACATCCCTTGCCCCATACTCTGCCCATTGGCTTCACACTTTGGACACCATGGCTCATAGCAGAGGAAAAAAACTCTGATATAAGCTTGAATCATAGAATGGTTTTGGTTGGAAAAGACCTTTAAGATCATCAGGTCCAATCATCATTAACTTTTCAGTCCTTTTTGGACTCTTCCACCTCTCCCTGCTCTGGAGCATGGACTGCTGAAGCTGAAGCTTTCTTCTCATCCCCATCAGCTTGCCAGTTGAGAAGGGATGCTCCAGCACAGTTGGAGGGGCTGGATGCTCTCCTTTCCTTTCTGAAGTTGGTCTTTCTGTCCCTGAGGAGCTGAGGGACACTCAAAAGGAAAGCAAAATCCCACAAAATAATGAGGGGTGAAGTCCATAAGCACGCTCTCCAGGTACAGGCACTCTCATACCCATCCCCTTAGTTATTCTCAAGCATCTTAGTCTCCTCCATCCCATTTCTTTCCCTCCAAAACACGGTGGGCTTTTAGCCTGAGCATGGGGGAGTGTCTGATTTTTAATGCTTATTTATTTTTGACATTGCCCAGGCCATTCCAGCACCCTCTTTATCTCCAGCGATCTTTGACCCCTGCATGTCAGGAGTTCAGTCGGGTACATTCCACTCTTTGCCCCCACTTAATTCTTTTTTAGCTGCTCGGCTTTTGAAACCTGGTGCCATATGCCAGCCCAAAAGAGCCCTGAGCAGTACCAGGGGACCACATCCCTGCGACCTCGCAACCCGCACCACAAAGGTCAGAGGGCAGAGCAGCGCGTTGGCCATGTTTTCACGATGAGGTTTAGGCTGTGTTTGTTGGAGGGGGAGGGAGAGCTTTTCTTTCTTGCTTTCTTTCTCGCTTTCTTTTCATGAAATTCAGTCCAGCTGGGACATGGGAGCTCCTGGCTGCCTGACGACTCCCCTGCCTCAATGAAAATGAGCAAGGGAACCACTAAAAATCAGGATGTCTGTAAAGGTAAAATAAAAAGATCAGCGGCACATCTCGGTATGAGAAAGGAATTGTTCCTGCCTGCCCCTTTCAGTGCTTTTGGGGTACAAAGGCTCAGTCTCCCTTGCAATGGAGGGACCGATAAAAATCCCACCTCATTGAGGACATGCATGATTCGTGCCTTCTAGGGACACCAGTCAAGGGCCACTGTATTCGAAAACCATTGTCTTTTTCAGGCACAGATGTGACTCTTGGTCATTTCTTTTTTCTCCTCTTCCTGTGCAAAAGGCACAGGACCTGCTTTCTGCCCTGGCTGATTTCATTTTTAGAGCAAGAGAAGAACAGATGAAAACGGGAAAGCTCCTTGGGACAGCGGGGCTTTGATGGTGCTGCTCCCAAAGGGAGATTTAACCCAGGTCTGCTCCATCAGGGAGGAAAACCCAGCCGTTAAGTCCAAAACCATTCACCCAGGAAGAGCCAGCTACCAAGTATCGGCAGGGTCTTCTCCTTTGGCTGCTGTGGGTCCCGTTCCCATGGGATTTGGTGCTGTTTCCCTGTTTGCAAGAGGGCAGGATGGAGAGTTGCCAAGTCATCAGCCACCGCCATGCAAGCCATGGATTGCCTGGGCCACTGGGCTCTGAACTCGGTGGCCAAATCCTGTTGCATCTCCTAGTTGCCCAAAGTGCTGAGCACCTCCCGTTTCTGTGATGGGAAGATGTGATCGCCCCACACCCTTGATCAGCCATGGAAAGGGCCAGTGGGATGGATTGACTGGCGTGGGTTTGGCTGCTGTTGAAGAGTTTAATTCCCCGTGTAAGCATGACTGCCCACACCAGTCCCACCCAGATTTCCCTTTCTCCTCACCTTTGCTTCCACGCCAGGCTCTGCAGGACCAAAACTGTGTCCCATTGGGAATAAAACCACTTCTGAATGATCCTTCCAGGCTACCAGTTAGGGCTCAGTGGTTTGTGCATAACCCTCTTAGAGGACATTTGGGGGCATCTTTGAGTTTAGACGAGTTGATGATTCCTCCCTTGCTCCAATTGCCCAAAGTCTTTGGGGTACAGCACCCCATCCTGGCCTTCCCCAGGGTGTCTGGATTTTTCTCCTGGGGAGCCAGGAGAGCCTCTGCTTGCATTGCTTTGTGACCCAAGTGTCTGCCCAAGGACAAGAAACATGGAGCGTCTCACCTTCAATGCAGTACCCATTGGTGGAGATAGCCCAGGCAGTGGGCACTGCTCTGCCCCATCTAATTAACCCTTCTGACAGCTTCGATTAAAAATAAAGGGGCCTTCAGGTCCCTGCTGGAGTGGCCTATTTTACATGTGCATCTCCTTGGTTTTGCCTCGGCATATGATGTTCGGGAGGCAGTTATTTCAGGAAAGGCGCGCTATAGATAACTGATCCGCCAGCCAGGTGTCATGTTCCTTCATTTATTTTCAATTACTTCGTCTCTTTAGCGCCGGTGAGAATTGCCTGGTGTCAATTCATTTGGTCACCTCCGTGCCTGCCGCACCTCTCTGGGGCCCTTCTCCAGTCTGGTGTGATCTGTCCCCTGGGGCCAGCTGTTACAAAACAGCTCTGCTTCTCTTTCAGCTTCACCTTCTGGGCCACCCCCAACTTCATGCTCCTCCTCAGGGTCATGCAGAGTTTCTGCGAGTAGCAATGGCTTGGGCAAGTGGGGGAGAAAAGGTGACAAACCCAATTTTTGGGAGTGGGAGACTCCTCCAGTGCCTCAGTCCCCTGCCTCTCCTGGTCAAGATCTGTGGTCACCCCTTCATCCAGGACAGAGTTGTCCCCTTGGAGGTGGATC
Organism: Mesitornis unicolor; assembly: GCF_000695765.1. Taxonomy (NCBI): domain Eukaryota; kingdom Metazoa; phylum Chordata; class Aves; order Mesitornithiformes; family Mesitornithidae; genus Mesitornis; species Mesitornis unicolor. The sequence goes on from NW_010179362.1 coordinate 35,737, forward strand.
CATGGGTCTGAAGCCATTAGAACACAGGGGACAGGCACTGATGAGCATCGGAGTGTGGTGGTTTGTGCTGGTTGTCTCAAGGCTCATCTTATTCCCTCTATGGACTGCTTTTGGGCTTTTTCTCCCTACCGCCAGCACCAGCACCACCACCCCCACCACAAACACCACCACCACCACCACCACCACCAACACCACCACCACCACCAACACCACCACCACCACCATGCTGTGCCCCTCCAGCAGCTCTCTGCCACCATTTCCTCACACGAGAGCTGCCGACTGTCTCCCTGCCCATCCCACCATGCCCACCCCAACCCCAGCTCCTGTAACAGAGTAGGGACATCATCACCATGTAGAGATGTGGGGACAATCCCTACAGGCAACACCAACATCATCAGATGTGTCTTGGAGAGATGATCCAGCCATTCTGCCTCTTTCCAGAGCATTCCATGTGGCATTTTATGATTAAAGATGGGCTGAACCCTCCAAATCCAACTTATCCTATGCCCAGGAGAAGTCCAGACACGTGCTTTAAGCCCAGGCTCTCCTTTAGCTGGACCCTCTTATGGTGGACCACCACCATGATGAAATATCACAGTGGATGATACAATTTAAGAAAAAATATCTTCATGCTTTCTTACACCTCTGAGCACCTTTTGACCTGCCTGAGCTGTTCTCCAAGTGTGATTTGAGGCACTTCTGGCATTTCTGAGCCCAAGTTTGCAGGGCCAGTGACATGGACTTGCCATCAGCAGCACAGCCAGCTCAGCACTGATGGTGACAACAGTGAGGTCTGAGAAGGGCATGATGTAATTTTCAGATCCGTTGGGAAGTTTTCAGCAGCAACAGCTGAAAAAAAAAAGAAAAAAACCAGCATTTTCCTGTGAAAAAGGGCACATTTGCTCTGGTTTCAATGAGAAAGCAATAAATAGAAAGCCGGGTAGTGGCTGTCCTTAATTGATTAGTCATTTCTGCAGATGATAATTGCACATAAGAAGACTGAGATCCTACTGTTTCATGCAAATTTCCTTATGAATAACGGCAAGGCACAGGGGAAGTGAGTACAGGAAATAAATCCTTTAAGAAGATACCCAGGAGAATTTGGAGTTTGGGTTTCATTTCAGGAAAACAATTTCTCTCTGGATGTGCCTGGAGGAAAATATCCTCAACCCTGGCTGCTTCCCAAGCACCAGGGATGTGGAAAGGAAGGATGCGACGGGAGGACCTGATCTCCAGCCAGGGGAAAGCATCACTTTTTCAGATGACGGTGGAAAACCTCAAAACACAGGGGTGCAGCATTGCTGAGGGTGCTTGAAGGGGTGCGGTGGGAACCCAAACCCCGCACCCAGGTGTCCAGTTGAAAAGTCTATGTTTGTGACCAGATTCAAATTGGAAAATGGACCTCCTGTCCCTTCTGATTATATTTTTTGGTGCATCATTGTCCTGATTTTGCTGGGATGGAGTCGTTTGGGGTTTTTTCTTTCCCTCACAGTAGCTAGTGAGAGGGTTTTTGAGGGGTTTGTGCTAGGACTGATATTGATAATACACCAGCATTGACATTTTTCCAAGGTTTGTTTTTTTGTCTTATCCTGCACCTGTGATTATACTTTCATTTGGTTTATTTCAATTATTAAACAGTCTTTATCTCACCTGATGTGTTCTTTACCTTTGCTTTCCTGATTCTCTTCCCCATCCCATCAGGGTGGGGTGGAGCGAGCAGTCTGCGTGGTGTTCAGCTGCTTAAACCACCACAAACATCCCAAATTTAAGATCTCTCCTGCACGTTGCCATTTCCTCTGACGTGTGTCTGGCGTGACCAGGCTGACTTTTGATCCGCAGTCTGGGGCACTGCTTGCTCCTGTGCTCGCAGGAGCATCTCCATGCTCATGTAATGATTTCAGCGAAGCCGCTAGCCCCAATGTCTGGCAAAAAGAGGCTTGTGAGCATGACTCAGTCAGCCTCCAAAAGCAGCAGCAAAAAACAAGAATCTGCTGTGAGCTGCATCTTGATTTTTTAAGCCAATCTTGTGATGTTTCGCAGGGCCAGAGCATGGGTCTGTAATATCAGGACAGCACCACAGACTGCAGGCATTTTTTTAGAAGAAAAATGCCCATTTTGCAAAAGGACCATGGCACAGAGTCATCACTGGGGGCATGGAGACCCTTTTGCCCACAGGGTCCAAGCTCCACCCACATCCCCAGGGCTGCAGTCACACCATGGGTGACCATTTTGCAGGTGTCATTTCTTTTTTGGGTTATTTCCAAGGCTCCCAGCTGCCCCCATACTGGTCCAGGTGAATCCCAACCCCACAATCCCATTTCCCAAACTTCACTGAGCAGCTCTGAACAGTGGTATCCAAGACAGACCCAGGGGGCAACATCAACTAGTGCTCTCATATCTGCCCAGCCCAGAGCAGCATCAGCTTCTTCAGGCCTGCAAACCAATAAGCTGCCCTCAGCCCCATGTGGAGAATGACTATGGCCAGGCAAGAAAATGTTTGTGGTTGCGGAGGAGCCATTCTGCAGATCCCTCTAACCTAAACTCCTGTTCCATGGTCCCTACAACCCATGTTGAGTTGACCTTCCACTTGGTTCTATCCATCTCCGTATGCCCAGCTTCCCACACTTGCATCACCTCCGGAATGCATTAAAAACCCGCTGGCATTTACTCATCCCTTCGTCTCTTCATCACTGATGAAGCCACTGACAAAGCAGAGCTGTGGCTCCGCAGGCTGGGCTGAATTCGCCCACTGACCCCCTGAAACCAGCCAGGTTCAGAGCCAATATCTTCAGACGCCTCCGTTGTGGAGGGCTGTCAGGAGGTCCTTCCCCCTTTGTTGTCAGCAAAGAGAAATCAGCACTTTCAGGGCATGAGTCATCTGACCTATTTAGCCATCTTAGGGACAGAT
>NW_010179362.1:38675-46156 GCF_000695765.1 Mesitornis unicolor
CTCATTTCTCTCTGCTGTCTAGACAGCAAACCTCACCACTGCAAACCACCTTCCTTTGCTCTCCTGGAGCACAACGGGCATCCTTCCCAGCCTGGGGAGTGATGCGGCTTCTTCTGGGCTTCCAGCACAGGCAGAGGATGGGATCACACCTGGACATCCCCAGAGGGACCTGAGCTTGCCTTGGCTTTGCTCCCCCCCTGAAGGAAAGGGAAGATTTCAACACCAAAAGGGTGGAAATCCACTTGTGGAAAACTTTCTTTGCCTCTAACGGAGGGTTTAGTGGAGCTGAGGTGGTCCCAGGACAGCATGGTACAGGCCATTTCAGCTCTGAACAACATCTGGCCACGTTAGCCAAAAAAGTGGCTCATTATTCTGGGCTAAAGCAGCAAAAGAGACCCTAATGTCCATGTGGTACCAGCTGACACAGTCAGCTACGTGACTGTGACCTGGTGCTACCATCGGTTCATCTGGACTCTCTCTTTTATGATGCGTGTCATGGGATGCTTGCGCCTGTGGAGCCTCTACTTGGTCTCCACATGGATGCAAAACAGGAAAGTTTAAAGAATCACCCTAATCTTAAAAGAAAGCCCAATTACTGTCACTTTTTGTGACTTTACTAAGGAGAATGACAATGTCTAAGCAAGCAATTACCACCTTTTTCAGATCACCATAGGCTGTAGGCCATCTACCCATGCTTCTTGGCTCATCTCACATCGCAGTTCAGCTCTTGAGCCTTCCTTCACCCTACAGGACCACAGCTGACAAAGATCCATAGATGTCGGTGGGATTTGGTGGCATGAACTGATGAGGACAGGAGAGGCTTGGGAAGCTGGTACCATACAAACCAAAAAGGGCTCTGACATAGTTAATAGGAGGCTGTGCATTGAGGAACAAAACCAATTGGCTGTGTCCAAAAAAGAGGGACTTTTTTACTGGAAAGAGCCAATGGGTGACAAATGGCCTAAAGCCATCTTTTGTTTTAAAAGCAGAGAAAGAGTGAGTCACAGCAGGGATGGGACTCACATCTGTACTCCACAACACAGAGACAGATCCTGAACTCTGGGGCTGAGGCATCAGAACGTATTTTGGAAAGCCAGCTCTGAAACCAGCCACAGTATGAACAAAAACCAATAAAACAGGCTGAGAAAAGGCTTTACCGTGAGAGACACGGGGAATGCTTGTTTTTAATTAAACATAAATGTTGAGAGGTGTCTAAGTATGGGTCTGGCCTAGCAAAATGATCCTACAAAAGCACTCTTTGAAAACAGGCTCATCCAGAATCAAGGACTGGAAGCTAACACCAACAAGGTCCAATGGGAATAAGAGAGGTGCCACCAGCCATGGGATCCATCACCCATCCAATCCATGTGAAAGGACTTCATGGTCTGGAAGTGCTCGAATGAAGATTTACCATCTTATGAAAGAAGGGCTTTAGGTGGACAGAAGACACCCTGGAGCCAAGAAGAATTTACCGGCTTCTGTATGTGCAAAAGTGGACAAAACACCAGTCTGACCAAGCAACTGCTGGTGCCATGGCCCAGATCCATCTTTTTGGGGCTAAACACATCACCAAGGCATATTCTGCAGCTGGTGAGGAGAGACAGCCACATCCAAACTGCGGATGTCCACGGCCTTATGGCATTATCCCATCTCTTCTGGCAGTGGAAGAGGCTTTGGGAATGTGTTGGAATACCTAAGGAGTGACCAAAATCCCCCAAATCTCAGGAATTCCTTCCCTCTGTCCCTCCCTGTTTGCTCCTACCCTTTGCTTTAAAAATGATCACTCCAATACCCTGTCCACAGCCACCCCGCAGCAGAAGCAGGAGTCTGAGTCATGCCCCAGCCATCACAAAGACAAGAATGAGACCACGTTCAAAATTAATATATATTTTTATTGAATAGTTGCTCTAAGTGGGCTTGTGAAGCCACCCATAGAATTACTTCTTTCATCTCAGCAGTGGTTCAGTAACAGTTATTAGCTTTGCAAGAGAAGAAAACCAAACAGAAGAGGGTGCATTAAAATAAATAGGTTATTTTTTTTCTTATCTTTAAAATAAACTTTTGAAATAAATACTTTGGTTGGTTTTTTTTATTTTTTTTCCCTTAAAAGGTACAAGAGTATTGTCAAAAAACAGCCATCAGGTTATAAACATATATTATACCTTATAGAAAGGAACCCAGATAAAGACAGCTGGGGGAAGGATCTCTTTATACACTGTACAGGGTGCCGGTGTACCAATTAAATGGAGAATTAGAGGCTTCAGTCCTTGGTAGGAGCCTCTCCTTTGAAGCCAAGGGTGATCCATTTTCTAAGAAGAGCTTTGTGCTGAGTACCCCGTCCATGGAGCATCCTTGGGGGACCCCTGGGAAGGGATGGGCAGGGGGGAAAGAGAGGGGAAGGGAGAAAGGGGAGAGGTGGGGACCGGCCGTGCCAGCTCCAGGATGACCACATACTTCCGGGCTGATGGACCCAGCTAAAGACCTCGCCCTGCTTTCCCACATCCAGTGCTGGCACCTTCCCCCTGCCCCATGGAGGTATGCGACCTTCTCCTGTCCATCCCACATCCCTGCAAGAGGACACTTCAGCCTCCCTGGCTTATGCACTCAAGAGATTCTTCTGCAGCATCGCCTCAAGCAGGACAACAGATCTCAACCCAACCTGCGCTCTGGGACTAAGGGTTGGCAAGAGATCCCGAAGCCCACATAGACCACAGCTCTACAGCTCTGGTTTGACCTACATGGACCAGATGCCAATCAGCAGTTTCCAGCTGCTGCAGATCCCACAGGCTCCTGGAAGGAGTCAAGCCTGATCTGGATCCCATTAAAGACCAAGGCTGGGCTTTGGAGTGGGGGTACATCCCTTACCTACTTTCCTCACATGCTCATCACAAAAAGTTACACCTTCCAGCACGCGAAGACCTCCCAGCTTTCTCCAGCCTTGAAAAGCCCAAGGGCTAAAGACAGAGAGCAAACTGACAAAGTGGGTGCTGGAAATGGCAATTTTGGGGCATGGTGTGCTCCTTCCCCATGCAGTCCAGTCCTCTCACCCCTCCACTCATCCCTCTTTATTGCACTAAAGGAGCCATTCATGAGCTGTTACTCTGTGCTTTGGCATCTTTTTGTTGGTGACACTTCTCCACCACCATGCATGGGGATGGGCAAGAGCAAACTAGATGGGATTTTGTGGGAATCTGAAAGTAGAGCCCCAAAATGCTTCCCCCCTGCTCTTTGAGGCACTTGGCTGGCACTGACATTTCTCAGGTATGGGTGGACTCCAGCCCAAGGACCATTTCTGTCCATCCACTGGGAACGCTGAGACGGGTGGGAGAGGCCACGTTGGTCCCCAGTGACCCCTTCTCACCCATACTGGAACCAATCACACGTTGGGAAGGAGGGGAGCAGGACCAAGGGAAGCCTTGGAGAAAGCAAGCATGGATGGAGCTTTGGAGGTCTAGGTGGGAAGAGGAGACTCCTGCATGGTGAATGGAGCAGGGGGAGCTCAGGTCCTGCTCAGCAGCTCCTGCTCCTTTGGCACCTAAACCTGCCCAAAAGCCCTGCATGTTCCCTGGCAAAGGACCCCACAACCAGTGGAGACACAACACAAAAATGGGGGACTCAATGCATGATTCTCCCAAAAGCAAGCCAAAAAAAGGCATGTTGGGACAGAGAGAAACCCAAACTGCCAGGACAAGCAGCTGCAGACAAACATCTGGAGCAGATGTTGTCTGACTCATTACAGGGTGGGACAGGAAAGGGGCTTACAACCCCAACCAAAACTGGAGCCCTCTCTGCAGGGAAACCAAACGATCTGGCAGCCAAAGATGGGGAGGGAGCAGGATGGATCTGGTCTGAAGATGTTAGGAAAAGCTCAGGGGAAAAAAAAAAAGAAAAAAATCATGATCAGAGGCTGCCCACAGCCTTCCTGACACCAGATGGGTTCGATGAACCAGAGGTGGCCTTCTCGGAGAGCTTTTGGCAAACCCCAAGCTGTCCTTTCTAGAATGCTGGGAAGATCAAGCCCCCTAAGCCACCCTACAAAGAGGGTAAGGGCCAACACCTCCAAACCTTTCTATCCCATGGAGTGGCAAGGCCTGGATGTGGCTTTGCATTTTGCCCTCAACACAGTCAAAGTGAAGCCCGGCTCTGGTCTGACAGCCCCCAGTGCACATCTGGGGCTCTCCTCCTCTCCAAATCCCTTCTTCATGTCCCATATTTCATTAAATACATCTCATAGGTTTGTTTGTCATGTCTTGGAGATGAGACGTCCAAGAGACCCGGCCGTGCTCCTCATCCCTGCACCCCAGCCATGGCACGACTGCCAACTCCTCACCCCACGGCGCCCAGGGGAGCTCACCCCCTGATCGCATGGCTTGGGAGGCCCTGAAAATGCTGCGGCTTTGCATGTTGAGTCATCCCACCATCAGGAGAGGAAGCAATGAATTGCAAAGATACAGAGGTGGTAACTAAATTTACAAGTAGGATCCATTTAAAAAAGAAGGAGAAAAAAAAATCAAAGTAGAGCAAGTTGGAAAATTCTGTTCATTAGTTTTCTTTAAAAAGTTTCAATGAACTATCTCACATTCCCATTCAAGTGAGACAAAGCCTCAAATCCTCAGCAAAAAAGGGACCTTTTTTCCCCTAAAAAAGTTGTACAGTTTTTAGGAAGAAGGCGTTGAATCAGCACCAATAGGAAAGTGAACCAAGCGTTCAAAACAAAGGGTGCCTCTCCCCCAAATACCGCTTGGACGTGGGGAGCCAAGCAGTTATTTGCATAAGGACAAACATATTTGCAATATATTTTATATCTGCTGCCACAGAGACACAGACTGATCTGGGGGCACGCACACCTACAGGGTATCCTCTGAGAAGGTCATTGCCTGAAAACCCAGATTATTTCAGAGTCCAAGGGATGTGCAAACTGCCCAGACCTGCCTGGCCCCCTCCCTTCTTAATGTCAGGAGGTCCCCACTGCCACCCCCAGCATCGCCCCAAATCCCCCACAGCTTCTGGAAGTGGGGTCTCCATCCTTAGCCGCAGGAAGCATCTTCCAGCACCCCATACCCTATCAAGGTGCAATAGGGTGAGGATTTGGGTCCTCAAACTTCTCCCAGGGGTGGCATTCACCTCCCCTCCCACAGGGAGCCACATATTTGATGTTTGGGTCCCCTTTGAGTGAAGGGAGACTGGCAGTGCCAGGAACGGGTTTAATGAATAATGTTTTCAGGTGGGATGAATCACTCCCTGGAGCTGCTTTTTCTCTATGACAGTGGAAGCTCAGATCAGCTGCAATTTTTTGGACAGCAAATGTATGGAAAGAGGAATCTCATTGTGAGGGTCTACCTCCTGCCTCACCCCATTGCCAGCACTGAATCCCCTCCTCTCTCTGCAAAGTAGAACCCCCCAGGACAATCTGTGGACCTCTCTTTCCCCCTCTCCCAGCTACTTAGGAACTAACTGGGATTAGGAATAAACAGACTGGGAAATCATCCTCCAGCATGTGCAAGTGTACCAGGATGCCAAACCTGGCATCTGGCATCATTCACAGCAGTATCATGAGTATTATTAGTAATAGACCTAGCGGTCCTAGCGGTATATTTATATATACAAAAATAGATCCACCCAACTCTACGTAAAGAGGTGGCTGAGGGGAGGCGACAGATGGGCCTTGGGTGGTGGGGTTTTGGGGGAAGTCAAGGGACACCTTGCATACATTTCTCCAGGGGAACCATAGGCTTGGGGCGGGGACAAGCACTGGGACATCATCCCGGCTCCAAAATCCCCCGACCGACACCAGTGGGATCACCACCAAGAGCTGGAGATGGGGCTGAGGCCAGGAGGGTCCCCCCACAAATTGCAGTGATGGGTTGGGCATATCATCGTGGCATCAAGTAAACCACAGAGCACCAACCCTGATTCAGGTCTCCTTCTGGTCTGCAGATGGCCCAAGCCTTGGGGCTTCTCCAGACCCATCTCCACTTTGCTGCAGGTGGATGCTGATGCCCTAAGCAGGGTTTGGTGTGGCAGTGATGTGCAAGCCAGTGGGCCAAGGAAAGCAAGGGGAGGACCCCAAGGCAGCTTCTGCAAAGAGGGAAGGTCAATCTCCCAATCTTTTGAGACCCCCTTCTGCTCCCCATTTCCCTCCAGCCCAATGCAGGATGCAGAGGTCCCCACTGTGGAGCCTCCCCAGATTGGTGCTAACTGAGAGGGGGAGCAATGCAGGTGGCAGCTGTGGACACTTGGGTTTGGGGCATTTTGTTTCAAAGTAAATTCAGTGCTGGTGGAAGGTACCAGATCAGGGCTCAAGCATGGAGCTGGTGGCATCTGCTCGGCAGTGGGATGGAGCCAGGGTGTGCACACCAGAGGCAGCCCTTGGAGGCATCGAGAGATGAATGGCAATTTCAAACTAGCTCCTTGTTCTCAGCCAAATCCCAGAGGGTACCTTTCCCTCGCTGCAGTCGGGCAGAAGCGAGTGGGCTGGACTGCCTCCCATAGCTCCTTCCCCTGCCAGAAGGTTTCTGAAGCTTCCCACACCTTCCCTTCCTCTTCGAGACAGAAAAATACGATGCCACCTCATTTTTGAAGATCACTCGCTTCTCCCAGCAACTCCCAAGCCTGGAGGGAAGTCACTGCCACCGGCAGGACCCTGTGGCACCCCAGACCCTTTGAGGCAAGGGGAACACATCCAAGGAGAGAGGTCACCCATGGAAAGTGCTGGAGGGAGATGAAGAGAGAGGAGGAGGGCTGGCTCCTGGAGGACCCTTGCACGGCGGATGCGTTGACCTGTCTCTTCCCCCATCGGGAAGGACCACACCACGGGGCAGTGGCAGCTCTGAGTCCCAGGGACCCCCCCGGGACCAGCCATCCCTCACTCTGCCTCTCCTGGTCCCTCACCCACCTGTGCAAAGCCACCGCTTTCCCACCAGTTCGGTGCCAGCTCCCCTGGTCACCCAGACTGGGGGACCCCCAGTTCACTCATCTCATTGCCAGGAGGTGATGGTGGGTAGCGGGGAGCGCTGCGAAGCAGAGAGGGATGGACGGATGAGGAGCAGGAGGAGGAGGAGGAGGAAGAGGAGTGAAGCCTGCTTCTCCTCCCCGGGAGGGTCATACCGGCTTATCCAGCGTTTTGGGGAAAGGCGCGCCGCTGGAGGAGGAGATCTTCCTGCAAACCGTGTTAGTGTGGCTCTGGCAGCGGCAGCCGGGGCGTTTCAGGCCGTCGTAGCCCCGCTGGCACAGTTTGAGGCACCCCAAGGTGGGGAAGTAGCAGCAGAGGCAGGGCATGAGGAGGGAGAGGAAGCTCATGGCGGCCCAGCGGGCGCAGCAGGAGCCTGGCCCGCAGGAGCAGGGATCGTCGGCGCAGGTGTCCTCGTCGTCGGTGGAGCAGTGGTAGAAAAGCCCCTTGACGCAGCAGAGGCAGGTCCCGTAGTCGAGGAGGCTCTCGGGGGAGCAGAGGCAGCGCTGGTTGCAGAGCCAGCAGGAGGGGA
>NW_010179362.1:46194-46542 GCF_000695765.1 Mesitornis unicolor
CTCCTCGCAGATGAAGAGGTGGCCGGCGTGGAGGGGGGGCTTCTCCGTCGCTCCCTTCAACGGCGACTCCTCCGCTTTCGGCTCCCCGGCCCGCGGTTGCGTCCGGATGAGGGAGTGAGCGGAGTGGGAAGGGGTGAGGCTGCTGAGGAGGCGCTGGTCGGAGGCGATGGTGCTTTCGGAGACGGAGCTGGCCGTGCTGGAGTGGCTCATGTGCTGCTGCAGAGGTGGCAGCTGGTGCTGCTGGCTGTGGCTGCGGCGCAGGTCCTGGAAGGTGGAAGATGCCAGGCGGTCCTGGGACCACTCTTTGTTGTGCGGGGGCTGGGAGAGGGCCGGGTTGGAGCGGGGGTG
>NW_010179362.1:46577-49183 GCF_000695765.1 Mesitornis unicolor
GCACGGATGGAGCGGATTTGGTCGATGGACAGGACCTGCTGGAAGTCCTCGGCGGGGGGGTCCATGGTCTCGTCGCAGCTGAGTTCAGCCACACTGGAAGAGAGCTGCATTGCCAGGAGCCAGGAGACCCTGCGGCATCAGGACACATCTAAAAATCCTAAAGGATGGGTCAGGAAGACAAAAAAAACATTTGTTTTACATTTTATATTGGATCCGTCAAACCAGGACACAAAGACTGGCTGGAGAACAACTCATGAAATTATTTCCAACAACCAGACCCAAAGTGCTCCTGTGCCTGGGGAGACCTGGGCTGCACGTGTCCAGAAAGCAAGACCTGTCCCTCCAGATAGGTGGTGCAGCATCTTCCTGTGCTTTTGAGCTCCTCATGTCCTTCAAGATAATTTCCCACCCCTTTGACCCCTCTGTCCTCCCTCTCCTTCCCCAGGGGAAGGTGCCAGCCCTCCTTAGAGGAGAGGAGCCCTGAAGCTCAGACTAATCCCGAACAGTGTCTCCTCCAGGAGCAGGACACTCTGGTTTGGGACCCTCCAGTGCACCCCAAGCAGCCCCCCAGTGCCATACCCTGCACACACCAGGGTCAGGGGGTTGGAGGCACATTTAATTTCAGGCAGCATCAGCAAGAAATCACGATTAAAGAGACACAGACATGGCCAGGGACAGCCCAAGCCTGCAGATTTGAGTGGCCAGACCTGGCCATTGGTGTGAAACCCTGGATAGGCTGGGGTTGGAGGACAGAGGGGGCAGGTGGGAGCGGGTCCAACACAGATTCAGATCCACGGGTGGAGAGAGAAACTTCCCGCATCAGCCACCCATGAAACAGAGCTCTCCAGGAGTGTGCAGAGGATGGACACCATTCATTGCATGCCAGACCTCAGCAAAGAGCTTTTCCCCAGCCCCAATTTCAGGATCAGATAGTTGGCTTCCCCAGGACAAGGCTATCCCCTTGCAGCTCAGACAGCAATCCCTCAGTGACAGTGATGCTGTCGCACTGCCCAGGCCCAAGGGAAGGCTCTGCTTCAACAGGGAGGTCCCCACCGAGGTCTGCAGGGGCTTTCCAGGAGGTGCGGGGCCACAGGTACAAATCTGCCCATGCAGCAGCAGGAGGCAGAGGGAAGATTGATTTTCATTAGCTAGGCTGACCTTGAAGAGCAGCAAAAAGCAAAGGCGACTTACTTTGACTGCTCAGGCAAGATCTGTTCTTTCCCATCCCCCTCCCCAGGAAGCAATGGCCACCAATCTGCTGAGATTTGGGGTTTTTCCCTGCCCTCCTGCCGCCTCCCTCCATGATCTCAAGGGAGATGCTCACCCCATCCGGGGAGATGCAGAGCGCAAATGAGCCACTCTCCTGGGACACTCACAATGGATCTGGACACTGGTTTGGTTAACGGAAATACCAAGGTGAACTGTGAGGGCAGAGGATGGATTTGTGAGCTCCTGCTGCCACTAAGCCCCTCACCTGGGGGGGTGCTACCCCAGCACAGGCCCAAAGCCCCCTGGACCCCCAAAGAGATAGGACATATCTCAGCTGGGACCATGCAGGCTCCCCTGTCCCTCACCAAACAGGTCCCATCATGGGGTGGGACCAGTCAAGGGACGAAGCTGATTTACACCCAGGGAGGAGCCGTTCACACCCAAGTATCCATCCCCCCCCAGCCTGATTTGGCATCAGGTCTCAGCCAGCGAGACCGCCCATGAGGGTCCCAAGGGGTGACCCAAAGGGAGAGACCGGAGCAGCAGAGGGTCCCAGTGTGGTTTGGGCAGTGGAACCGGGAGGTGAAGAGCAGCCAAGGGGCACACCCAGACCAGCTACACCCAATCCTCCACAAGAGAGAGCAGAGGAGACCCCCCAAGCCATGGCAGGAGGACACTGAGGAAGGACAGAGCCCCAGGGATGGTGGACAGAGAGAGGAGCTGGCCATCGTGCCACCGGACACAGGATCTGGGTCCAGGGCTTGGTCACAGCATCCCACGACAGGTCCTGGGGGGTCCCCAGTACCAAACCGGGGCTGCTCCTAGACCTACAATCCCCAGGCGCAAGGGTCTGACATGGAGCAGGCAAAGGTCCCTTTGGGACATAAGGGGACATGAGCCAGAGGGTCCGTGGGTCCTGCAGTGCAGTGAGATGGGGGAAAGCAACCCCAGCACCCCCCACTTGCTCCCAACCCACCCTGCTCCAGTCGAACCAGTCCGATCCTGGGCTGCAAACAGTCCATATCTCGCTCCCCACCATCCCCAAGGCACTGCTGCCCCCTCTCTGCCTACCTGCCCATCTGAGGGGTACCAGGGCAGCGTGTCCCCTCCATCCTCCTCCTCACACCCTGCCAGGCGGGCACACCAGCTCCGGAAACCGGGCAAGCTTTATGGCCACCAGCGGCCCCAAACATGTAAAGTTCGTGTGATAACGGGCCGGAGAGCTCGTAAAAGCAAATCATTTACAGGCTGGAGGTGGCCGCGGGCCGGGGACGAGCTGCGCCGGGCGACCAGGTGGGAGAAAAGGGCTTGGTCCCCCCGGAGGGGTCCCTGCACCCTGTCCCGGGTGCTGTAGGGTGGCGTGGGATGGTGGCGGGAGAGTGACCCCACTCCCCCCC
>NW_010179363.1:0-1122 GCF_000695765.1 Mesitornis unicolor
TGCACGAGGACTTGTAAATGCACAAGGAGCCGCGTGTGCACGGGGACCTGCGTGCGTGCACAAGTACATGTGTGTGTGTGTGCACAGGGACACGCGTGTGCACCAGGATCTGGGTGTACACTGTGACCTGTGTGTGCACCAGGACCTGTGTGTGCACAGGGACACGCGTGTGCACGAGGACCCATGAATGCACAAGACCCTGCGTGTGCACCAGGATCTGGGTGTACACGAGTGCCTGTGAATGCACGAGGATCCCCACATACATAAGGACTCGTGTGTGCACAATGTCCCGTGTGTGCACGAGGACCTGTGCGTGCACAAGGACCCACATGTGCACGAGGATCCAGGTGTACCTGAGGACCTGTGAATGCACCAGGACCTGTGTGTGCACGAGGACCTGGGTGTAGACACGGACCTGTTGTGTGTGCAAGGACCTGTGTGTGCACCAGGATCTGTGTGTGCATGAGTGCCTGTGAGTGCACCAGGACCCCCATGTACATGGGGACTTGTGTGTGCACAAGGCGCCGTGTGTGCACCAGGACCTGTGCGTGCACACAACACAGGTGGGCACGAGGACCCACACGTGCACAAGGATCCAGATGTACCTGAGGACCTGTGAATGCACCAGGACCTGTGTGTGCACAAGACCCCATGCGTGTGCAAGGACACGCATGTGCATGATGACCTGTGTGTGCACCAGGATTTGGGTGTACACGAGTACCTGTGAATGCACCAGGACCCCCATGTACACGAGGACTTGTGTGTGCACAAGGCACCGTGTGCACCAGGACCTGTGCGTGCACAGGGACACACATGTGCATGAGGACTTGCGTGTGCACGAGGATCCAGATGTACCTGAGGACCTGTGTGCACACGAGGACCTGTGTGTGCAAGGACACGCGTGTGCACCAGGACGTGGGTGTACACGAGTACCCGTGAATGCACCAGGACCCCCACGTATGTGAGGAGTTGTGTCCGCACAAGGCACCGTGCGTGCACCAGGACCTGTGCATGCACAAGGACACCCGTGTGCACGAGGATCCAGGTTTACCTGAGGACCTGTGAATGCACCAGGACCTGTGTGTGCACGAGGACCTGGGTGTACACGAGGACCTGGGAATG
>NW_010179363.1:1200-2782 GCF_000695765.1 Mesitornis unicolor
TGCACCAGGACCTGTGCGTGCACAAGGACCCACGTGTGCACAAGGATCTGGGTGTGCACGAGTGCCTGTGAATGCACCAGGACCCCCACATACGTGGGGACTCGTGTGAGCACAAGGCGCTGTGTGTGCACCAGGAGCTGTGCATGCATGAGGACCCACGTGTGCACCAGGATCCAGGTGTACCTGAGGACCTGTGAATGCAGCAGGACCTGTGCGTGCACGAGGACCTGTGTGTGCACCAGGATCTGGGTGTACACGAGGACCTGTGAATACACCAGGACCCCCACGTACATGGGGACTCGTGTGTGCACAAGGCGCCATGTGTGCACGAGGACCCACATGTGCACGAGGACTCGTGAAAGCACAAGACCTGACGTGTGCACAAGGACCCGTGTGCATGCAAGGACACGCATGTGCACCAGGACCTGTGCGTGCACAAGGACACGTGTGTGCATGAGGATCCAGGTGTACCTGAGGACCTGTGTGTGCACAAGGCGCCGTGTGTGCATCGGGACCCATGAATGCACAAGACCCCAAGTGTGCACAGGGACACGTGTGTGCACCAGGATCTGGGTGTACACGAGGACCTGCGAATGCACCAGGACCCCCACGTACGTGAGGATTCGTGTGCACAGAATACCCCGTGTGTGCACCAGGACCTGTGCGTGCACAAGGACACGCGTGTGCACGAGGATCCATGAATGCACAAGATCCCACGTGTGCACGAGGACCTGTGTGTACATAGGGACACGCGTGTGCACCAGGATCCAGATGTACCTGAGGACCTGTGAATGCAGCAGGACCTGTGTGTGCACAGGGACCTGTGTGTGCACCAGGATCTGGGTGTACACGAAGACCCGTGAATGCACCAGGACCCCCATGTACACGAGGACTTGTGTGTGCACAACACCCCATGTGTGCACCAGGACCTGTGCGTGCACAAGGACCCACATGTGCACAAGGACTCACACGTGCACGAGGATCCAGGTGTACACAGTGATCTGTGCATGCACCAGGACCTGTGCGTGCACAAGGACCCACATGTGCACAAGGACTCACACGTGCACGAGGATCCAGGTGTACACAGTGATCTGTGCATGCACCAGGACCTGTGCGTGCACAAGGACCCACATGTGCACAAGGACTCACACGTGCACGAGGATCCAGGTGTACACAGTGATCTGTGCATGCACCAGGACCTGTGCGTGCACAAGGACCTGTGTGTACACAGGGCCACGTGTGCACAAGGATCTGGGTGTACACGAGGACCTGTGAATGCACGAGGACCCCCACGTACGTGAGGACTTGTGTGTGCACAAGGCGCCGTGTGTGCACCAGGACCTGTGCGTGCACGAGGACCCACGTGTGCACAAGGATCTGGGTGTACACGAGGACCTGTGAATGCACGAGGACCCCCACGTACGTGAGGACTTGTGTGTGCACAAGGCGCCGTGTGTGCACCAGGACCTGTGCGTGCACGAGGACCCACGTGTGCACAAGGATCTGGGTGTACACGAGGACCTGTGAATGCACGAGGACCCCCACGTACGTGAGGACTTGTGTGTGCACAAGGCGCCGTGTG
>NW_010179364.1:0-3806 GCF_000695765.1 Mesitornis unicolor
CAGGTCCTGCACTTTGGGTGCAATAACCCCAGCACTACAGGCTTGGTGGAAAGGAGTGGCTGGAAAGCTGCCAGGCAGAGAAGAACCTGGGGGTGTTGGTGGACAGCAGGATGACCATGAGCCAGCATTGTGTCCTTGTGGCCAAGAAGGCCAATGGCATCCTGGGGTGTATTAGAAGGGGTGTGGTTAGTAGGTCGAGAGAGGTTCTCCTTCCCCTCTACTCTGCCCTGGTGAGACCACATTTGGAATATTGTGTTCAGTTCTGGGCCCCTCAGTTCAAGAAGGACAGGGAATTGCTTGAAAGAGTCCAGCACAGAGCCACAAAGATGATTGAGGGAGTGGAGCATCTCTCTTATGAGTAACAGCTGAGGGAGCTGGGTCTCTTTAGCTTGGAGAAGAGGAGACTGAGGGGTGACCTCATTAATGTTTATGAATTTGTAAAGGGCGAGTGTCAGGAGGAAGGAGCCAGGCTCTTCTCTCTGATGTCAAACGATAGGACAAGGGGCAATGGGTGCAAGCTGGAGCATAGGGGGTTCAATCTGAACATGAGGAAAAAATTTTTTACTGTGAAGGTTACAGAGCATTGGACCAGGCTGCCCAGAGAGGTTGTGGAGTCTCCTCCTCTGGAGACATTCAAGACCCGCCTGGACGCGTTCCTGTGCAACCCAGTCTAGATGATCCTGCTCTGGCAAAGGGGTTGCACTAGATGATCTTTTGAGGTCCTTTCCAGCTCCTAATATTCTGTGATTCTGTGAAGTCATCAAGAACTCTCTGTGCATCTTGATTAGGCCATCAGCATTAGCTTATTTCATGATTTTTTCTCTTAATAATGGCTAAAGAGGACACAAGGTCAAAGAAAATATTAAAAATATGCCATCAGTAAATTCACCAGCAAATCTGAAAAGCACAGACAAACTGAAAGGATTTCTATTTAATTTCTCACAGTACAGGTAAGTACTGTGTGGTTATTGGCAAGTTTATACCTTATTTGGGACATATTTACTTAAAAGACAGCTGTTAGATCACTTTTATGTCACAGAGAAAACAGACTTGAATGTCAAGATTTCAAAAGAGCTCAGACAGGCTTTTCTGACACCTGATGTATCACAGGCCTTGAGAAACGAATGCATCATGTTTCAAAGAGCCCTTCTTACTGATGAGATGAGCTGCTGCCTTCATCCAGTGCTAGTCTGAACCTTAAAAATCTGATCTAACTCCAACTAACTGTAATGGAGTACAAAGTTTCATGAAAGTAAAAAAATGAAAAAAATTATGTGGATTATACCCAGCTGCACTTAAACGGCCATAAGGAAACTATGCACACCTTTGAAATGCATTTAATATTCTAATTCAATTTGACATTAGTTTTTTTCATACATGCACTTGAAAAGCAGGAAACTGTAAATACTGGGAGTTATTCACCCTGCAGAAATGGATTCAAATGTTTGCCGCTCATTAGGTAAATTAGTTCTTTAACAAACAACTGTCTCTTCCAGAAAATGCAGTTAGATGAAAAGTCTCTAAAAAGAGGGCACAGTTACTGTTCTAGGAAGAAAATGTAGATATCAGGACTGATATTTTCCAGAATTAGTTAAGAAAACCCAGAGTTCTTAAAATATATCTCAGCTATGTCTGTGCTACATACAAATGACCAGAATAAATGCTAAAGCTGAAAATGTAAGCCCTGAAAAGCTTAATGTGCCACAATTGTGATCACATACACTAATTTGGACCTTTGTCTCCATTAATATTAATTTAATTTTTCAGTCAGGGAGTCACACGCTACATTTTGCCCAGGAGAGTATGAAATGCACACAGTGTCCATCTGCTGACTGAATGCACTGATGCTCACTGAATAAATACACTACTTCTGCCCTCATATCCTTTTATCATCACTATTCAGTACTGCAGCATAAACGTCCTCATGAGCTTTCCTGTGCTGCTCTCATCATATTTCCCAAGAAGTTCATAGACATCAATTTCTCTTTACAGGCCCTCTCGGAGACAGTTGGAAGCATACCCTATTTTGCTGCTAAGAATCAAAGGAAAAAATACAAGAGCTTAACTTGTCAGAAATGTCTTCAAATTTTGGATCACCCTGGAGGACAGCAAGGGCAGATTTTTCTCAGTATTCAGAAATGCATAGACCTTGTATGTTCATGTTTCCAGCAAATCTGTAATATTGAATATTTCTGACTGATAAAAACCTGGTTATGGAAATCTTAAAGTCATGCAAAAAAGGTAGTCGCCAAATTAATGAATTTTCCATATGAACACAGATATTTTTTGGGAAGGATGATATCATCCCATTTTCAAGATCATGCACAAATGCTTGAACTGCCTTTCTGCAGTTTTCATCTCATATTTTTCATTAGGTACCTTCAGCAGTTGCAATATGAAGCAGAAATGTTGTAGACGTTAACTGCTTTCATTCCTAATCCTTCATATATTCCCTGAACATATTCCTGTTAAAGCTTCAGAGACAGACCATTTTTTTCAACTGCAGGGAAAAACTACAAATTCTATGTGATGATCAATGGATGATGTCTGCAGCAGATAGGAGAAGAGGTGGGAATACACAGAGATGCTTGCTATAGAGTCAGCCAACAAAGAGCTCGTACCTGCACGGAACTGATGCAGCCTTGCCATGTAAAGGTGACTGGGCATTTGTGTAAGAACATCTCTACTTTCTGCCTTCTTCCCTCAGCAATTTGGGTATTTTTTTAATAGTTCCTTCATATAAAACTTTAATTTATTTCAGTCAAAGTTGATGAATGTTCCTCTGGATGAGTTCCAAAATCCCTTCATTTAGGCTCTCCAAATAAAGGAGAGCTCACTCTGCAGATTGGATTTCGGAGATTAAGGCACTACCTGTCAAATCAGAGATTTCAACCTGTATCTGCCACATCATGGGTGAAAGTGTTGAAAGAAACACCTATTTTTTCCTTTTCTGAGTGATATCTAGGTAAATCAGACCTTTCCCACTATATTTTTTAAAAGGCAGAAATTTAGAAATTCTTTAAATTTACTAAAAAATTTGAAGATGTACCTTCTGTGTTAACCTCAAATAAAATTTGACAGCTAATTTTTGTTTTCTCCTTCGAACATAATCCTACTCAAACTCTGTGGAGTTCCTAGATATTTAGAGACTGAGAAATAATAAGATTTAAAAAATCTGGGGTTTGAGTGCATTTGGTAAGCCTTATTTCATGTCCTCATCCCCCTGTGTAATTCTGTCTTACGTTTTTCAGCTCTGGTCTCTGATTTACAGAATCACAGAATCACAGAATGTTAGGGATTGGAAGGGACCTCAAAAGATCATCTAGTCCAGTCTCCCTGCCGGAGCAGGAACGCCAAGATGAGGTTACACAGGAAGGCGTCCAGGCGGGTTTTGAATGTCTCCAGAGAAGGAGACTCCACAACCTCTCTGGGCAGCCTGTTCCAGTGCTCTGTCACCCTCACTGAGAAGAAGTTTCTTCTCAAATTTAAGTGGAACCTCCTGTGTTCCAGCTTGTGTCCGTTTATACCATCCAGGGACAAAATCTGCTTAGAGCTTATGGCATAGTACACACAGGAGAGAGGAAGGGACTTTATCAGTCTCTTAGAATTTGTGACGACAAATACACAGAAGCAGTCTACAAACACCATTTGCACTTCCAAGTTATGGCCAACACTTACCTCCAGCCAGGCAACCACTGTTGGTCCATCCCACTGTGCAAAAGGCAAACCCTTTCTTCGAGCTTCTTCCAGAAGTTCATGTCTAAAAATGGATCAAAAATTGTTAAATATGTAGAGGCACGTGTAGG
>NW_010179364.1:3837-14072 GCF_000695765.1 Mesitornis unicolor
GGACAATACAGATGCAACCGTGCCTTTTTGTTAAGAGTAACAACGATGAAGCACAATGACAGGCATAGAAAACACCAGTGAACAATACAGCTCCTTCCCCTTTTTGAATGTATTCCTTAATCTATTCCCAAATCTTTTTTTCAAAAGGCGAGGTTTCTGGCTGTTCTTAGCTGAAGCAATACAGAATGGGGATACCCTATATTAAAGAATCACCAATATAATAGAAGACATTGGGCAAGGAGAGAACACCGAGGGATTCCTCCTGAGATGAACTTAGCTTGGTAATGACCCAGAAGGGTCCAAAATTGCCAACTTCTTGACCTGAGCTAACCACAGATGTAATGCAGCCAGGTATAAGAGGTCTCTGTATCTGAAACACTAAACCTTGCTGGACCAGCTGCGCCCAATTCTAGGGTCTCAGTAGTACAGCTATTCTGCATCTTAAATAAATCCTCTATGGCTAATTAAAAGAACAATCCAACTCCTGCATCTGCAGCTTCTGTGGACTGCAATGGATGTGTATGTAGAATATAGTTCTCAAAGCTTAAAAAATACTTTTAATATAGCAGTATTAAATATTTGGTAAAGGTATGTATAGCCCAGTCAGCTTGACTATCAGGAGAATGCTCTATATTAGACATGTTCAACCAGTTGACCAGACATTTTTATTCCTGGAGCAGGAATAAAGAATCCACTGTAATGTGGCATAGAAAAAGCAGTTCTTAAAAAGTCTTTTTTACTGCTATTTAACAACATATTTTCAGCTGCCTCCTACTGTGTGAAACACAAAAGAATGCTCTCAGCAACAGGCTGTAGTGAAAAACAAATTAGACAGGGGCTATGCTAATGTACTACTAAAATATCCTTACATTCCCACGTAACACAGAAATCTTGGAATTATAGCTTCAATTTTGCTCTGTCCTCCTTTATTTCTACTGCCTTTGTGGTTCAGTTATCCCTTGGCAATTCTTCACTGCCTTAGCAGCCTTTCAAATATGTGTACTACAAAAGCACAGCAGATAAAAGCGATGGGGTGATTTTTCTTGTAAGGAGTACTCCTTTTGGGAATTTTTCACCGCAGAGGGGCCAGACTGAGAGAATTTGGCTTTAGTAGGAAACGGAACTCAAATACGCAATTTTGCATATATGTTTAAATCCCTGGCTCTGAATACTAATAGAAAGACAGCTGCTTTACTTTCTATGTTTCTGCTGTTGTAATATGTAACATTACAAATGCTTGACAGTGTTACTGAAGTTTATCTAGATTCTCCTCCCACACATCCTTTGCAGCATACCTATCTTTTGTCTTTCAGATGTCCAAAGACATTGTAGAGCTTCCCTTGCTTTCTGTGAAAGCAAAATCCTGAATAAAAATGAGAAGTTGCTCTCTGGGTGCACAAACACCATGTTATCTTCAGTAGTTGGTAGAGATGCAGGAACCCCCCATTCTCAGGGAGACAAGCAGTGAAGGCCAATAGAGATATACAGGCTTGGCTGCTTAGAAAAGCAGAATTAAGGCATGGCCAGACACAGCCATCTCCCAGCTGCCTGTGGGTGAGCTATATGGGTTGCAGCCTTCCCTCAGAGCTGGTTCTGGGGCTTTATCTCGCTCACGTGCCACAGTGGGGCTGCATGGCTCATGTAACCCCCAGGGCTGTGAGCTGGCATGCCTGTCCTGAGGGAAAGGCAAGCTTTCAGTGATGCCTCTTCCTCACCTGGCCAGTTTTGGTGTCCCATGGCAGAGCATGGATCAAAACTCTGTGAGAGTTGCTCTTTCTCCAAAGCCACCCCAAGCCCACAGAGCAGCCCTTTCTGCAGAAGGCAGTCCCATGGGGACACCATCCTTTGAGGAAACTGGTCACAGATTGTTCCTTATCTGGGCTATTCTCCTCCCCCATCCCAGCTGAAACAGAAGGGCTGGATAACATAGTAAGTAAAAAGGGAGATGGCTTTGAGGGCCATTGGCCTTCCTTGCATGTGTTGGTCTCCTGCTTCAAAACAGGAGAGCAGCAGCACGTGGTCTACAAAGAGATGGGGTGGAAGTTCTGGCCTATTTCCTTGCATTGGTGTTAAGTCCCTGAGTGGTCTCAGGAACTGAGGTATCTGCAGAAAACACATTTACACTTTAAGTTCTCACTTCCATGAAAAATTTAATTCCTTTATGCTGGAATTATAAACTACGTATTTCTGCATAGCCTTCTGTGACTTTGCAATATTTGAACTGGCCTGTTGGAAGCTTAGTGATTCCAGTGATTCTCAAACTAATAAATTTTCTCAGAGTAGGAAAGCACTTCTCTCACTTCAGAAGCAGTCTGGGTCACAGAGCTAAGGGAAAATATAGTTGTGGTTATTCATTTTGGCTGAAGCAAATGGGACCAGGCCAGAAATGGAATAGCCTATATGTGTACATATTTATATACACTACAGCCAAAGACTACAGTATGATAAACATAATCCAAAGAGTCTTGGCGAGGAGGAAAGTGTTTTGCTTTGAAAATATTTTTAGTGTAAAGTTAAAATCCTTTACTCCAACATGCACAGGGAATACAGCAATCATAAGGCCTGTGCCTCACTTATTGATATGGAACACTAGAAGTCTTTTTATAATATTTCTTTCCCTTAAAAAGAATTTTATGCTTCAGATCTTATACTTCTCTCAGATGTTACATTTAAACATCACACTAATATTAAAGTTTATTTAAATTATATTTTACTTTTCGAACAGCACTCTTTGACTACTTTTTAATACACTTCAGGAGATCTGCAGAACCTGAACCTTCTATTTCTAAACCAGAACTAAACCCAGAACTAAACAGAATTTCTATTTTTTTACTGAGATATTCGTTAGTTGGTAGTCAAAGAAAACTCTTGTGGTTTTTTTTGTTATGAACTAGTACTATAGAAAAAAATCCACTCTTTCAAAAAACGAAGTGTCATGTAAGGAAAAAACATGTATTGTTTTGATCAATAGTGCAAAATGTCAGAAAAATGAATCTGGTGATTCTGCCTATCTTGGAATATAATCTGGATATTTCAGAACAGCCTGAATGTACTGTTGTCCTTGAGGGATAGTCACTGGCTTCCTGAAAACAGCAAGTTCCCAAAGCCAAATATTGGTGACTGTGTTCAATTTTCCTTACAAAAACATA
The DNA here is from genome assembly GCF_000695765.1 of Mesitornis unicolor. Taxonomy (NCBI): domain Eukaryota; kingdom Metazoa; phylum Chordata; class Aves; order Mesitornithiformes; family Mesitornithidae; genus Mesitornis; species Mesitornis unicolor. Next base: position 6,987 of record NW_010179364.1, read on the forward strand.
CAACTAATCACAGGAGGAAGAGATGAATACTCTAAAGCTTGTCACCCACTCTTCCTTTCACTACAAAGACAGGGTTTAGTGATCAAAAATAACATTATACAGTTTCTCTAATTTGCAAGATGCTTTGGAGAGGAACATGGGGGTTTTCTTCTCCTAAGACTTGAGTCAGAAGAGTACTATATGTTATAATGTGTCCACTTTGCATTGGTAAGACGTAGGGAATTAGGAGGTAATTATTTCCATGCTCATTTAGTTTTTTGGCAACATATGAAAACAAGCTGATAAGGAAGAATTGACATTAATTAGGCGTTACTATAAACGCTGTTATTTTGCAGATAAGGCTTTAAACCACTTACTACCACTGGAATTAATTCCAAATTAAAGCTGTATTTGAAAAGAAAGCATTATTAGTGTTCAAGAATGAAATCCTCTTCCAGGATACGTTATTGAAGTAACTGCAACACACTATTTAAAATACATCATTACCTCAAGCCTGGTTTTGCCAAGTCAGGAAATTTCATGAACATCAATAGTTTAGCAGTCATACAGACTCTGAGAGATACTTGTATTTGTCTGTTTTAGAGAGAGTGCCTCATAAAGAGAGCTGTCTGCACTCTTATCAAAGACAGAAAAGAAAAATCACATCATGTTAAACAATGTTGTGGAGCTGTGTGTCCGAGAAGCTGGGTTGCCTCCCGAGCACTGACTGCTGATGTTTATTTCTCCTCAGAATTACTTCCTAAGGATGCTGCTATGCTGGGACATTTTCTTAAGCACCGTTCTTCTGAGAGTCAGGTACAGCTGCCCAAATCAACCTGCCAAGCTGAGAGCACAGCTGTCTCATACTATGGTGACTATGAATGCTCCAATATCCCTCTGGACAGCAGAGGTGCATGGGAGGGAAAAGAAGGGGGAAATGCTAACGATGTTATTATCCTGCAAATTTTTTATTTCATATTTATCCTTCCCTTGCACAGGAAGAATTCTAGCTTTATATCAGCAGGCCTCACCAACTCATTGCATAAAATTCAATGAACTTTAATAAAAATAAGAATAATCTGTAAATAGATTTGTGTGGGAAGTTAACAAGATCTTGATTTAAAGCATGTCATTCAGTGACATTCAATTTTCTCTACAAAGATAAGGCTCCCCCCCACGAAGCAAACAAGAAATAACAGCTTAGGATTTCTGATACACAAAATGCAAACACTCTGTATGGTATATAAAGTCCAGACACTTTCCTGAAGAAAGTTGAACAATGTTTCAACACAAATCTTCACATTTATGCAAATAATAGCATTTACTCCAAGAGTTCTAGTAGGGTTCATATGAAAAGTTCTCAGGGATATTATACTGTGCATATTATAATGTCTCAGTTAAAATGTAATAATAAAAGAGATAAATGGCAAAGAAGACATTATAAAGTCAAAAGCCAAATCATATTACTAAAATATAAGCAGAAATTATTTTAAAATTTTGGCTAATGGGCAATTTAGATCCTAAGAAATGGTTTTTACTAACACACTACCTCAAAGAGGTAATAGAGAAAAGTGTTTACTTAGCAGAACCCCTTATTATTATTATTATTATTACTAATATTATATTATTACTACTACTGACACTATCACAATTATTATCTAACAATACTAAAATGTTTAGTTTACAACGAAATATTATACATGATTAGTTTCTAGAAGATAAATAGACAGAAATGATAGACCAAATATGCTACATTAATCTGAGTAATCCTATGATTTCAAGTTAAGATTAAACATATCTGCCTCTCAAAAGCTAACATACTCACATTCAAAGACTCAAAAATTAAGTGGAAAGGATTTCTAATAAGTAAAGCTGGATTTGGATTTTATCTTTTCTATTGTCATTTGCTAAACATTTAAGAGAGGCTTGAATCCTGTAGCTAAAACCTTTGTATGACAAAATGAGTTAGTTGAATTTGTATAAATTAATAATGGTATTAAATGTCTACTAAAAATAATAAGTTACATTTGATCTATTTTCTGCAAGACTATAAATGTTCTGAAAGTAGGAAGAAGAAAAAAAAGGAAAAGACACTCAGATTTGATACTGCCATATAATGCTGATTTAATTTAATCTGAAAGGATCCATCTGATTTTAAGACTGCACTAATGAAAAACTCTGGTAAGAACTTGTTTCAACTTTGGCACTTCAGAGACCCAGCTTTTAAATAATTTGAAGCCCTCATTCTTTCTTCTTTTGGATACTTGATATAACAGTCAGACTGGGAACAATGGGCAAAATTAAATTTCCATTTTTTACAAAATATTTTCTATCCAACTTTAAGGAATTTTTGGGAGACAATGACTGAAATAGGAAAATCAAGATGCAACTAATAAGTAAATGTTTTAAAATCTATAAAGCAAGGAAGTATATTCTTTAAATTGAACAGCATCCCAGATACAACAGATTCATAAAAGCAGATTTAACCATGTTGTAATTGTTCCATATAGGTGTACATTTCAAGTGTATGCAAACTGAAGGGCAGCATTCTTTTTTCTGAAGACATATATTAAGCTATTTTCAGGAATACTTAGTACAGACTCCAACAAATTATAGCTGCAGAAAGCTACTGTTAAAAAAATAATTAAACACTTATGAAATAAACAGACTTGCATAATATATAACCTTGCAATATTTTATGTACTGTACTGTAATTGAGACCCCTGGAATTCCCAGGTTGATTAAATGTTTTAAAATATTTTATAAAGCCATTTGATAATCACATATTCTAAATTAATGTGGTAACTCCTGTTCTCGAGTTGTTTTTATCCTTACATCTTTAGTGAGCTATAGCTCAAAACATGCTTTGAACGGATGAAATGTTCTCCTTAAGTTCCAAAAATTATTCAAGAAAAAAACCTATTTGTACAATAGATCAAATAGAAGATGAAGATTTTAAATGTGATATCAAATTAACAATTAAAAAAATCCAAACCAAACTAAAAAAAAAAGAACTGGTGAAAAAGAAAATAGTCAAATTACACGCACAAATGAAATACTGTTCTACTCCTACACAGTGTGAGGGCTCAAACAGAAAAAAACCAAACTGTGTTCCCTGGATTTCTAGAGTGTTTACAAGTTTGAGTCCTCTGTGATTTAATTAAACAGCATTTGTGTCTTAACAGGATTTGTTAATCTAGGCCTTCACTCTTACAATTTTTTCACTGACTTAAACTTTCAAGAGTCTTTGTGATTCTGGGCTTTAGACCTCTCAAAATGTGTATATTTTTTAAAAAAAGACAGTAGTTATCTCTAAGTAGTTAATCCATTGTGTTTAGCCTTGCAGGAGCAAGTCCTGACCTTAATTTATTTATGTTTTTGAGGTTTACCATTATTTTGAATACTTTGAAAGTTTTCACTTGAGTCAGTTTTCTGCATGGAACGTTTACATAAGGTTCACACAAAACCAAAAAGAAATAAGAATAAAACATAGAAAATAAACATGGTGCTGAAAATGAATATGTTCAGCAGCCATGGCGTTTTAACTTACCCAGTTATGCTTTTCATGAGATGGAGAGAGATGAATGGAAAAAAAAAAGCACATAAATGTTAATGAACATATAGTAGTCCATAAAAAAACCCAAAACAAAGCCATATGATAGATAAAATAATACCACCATTATAACTGCAGAAATCTTTCTAACTGTTTTTTGAATGCTTTAAAGAAACTACATGTTCTTGTGAAGAACAGATGCATCTTTTAAAATAAGAACTGATGTTGGCTATTTATTAGGTACCACTCAGCACAGTACATCTACTACCTACAATACGTATTCATGCCAAAGATCTGTAAACACAGTGAATGCAGAATAGATTTTCAAATCAAAGCATTTTGCCCAGATTTGAAGAACTTCATAATGATTTTTGTGTTACACCAAAAATCCTGAAAATCCCAAACATGTGAATTTAAGCAAATTACCATAGAGACACCATAAAATTGAGTGGACTATAAACCAAGGTTTACTTTTCTATATGCACTTTACTACTATTTTAGCAAAGTACCTTACAGTAAGCATCAATGACCTAGAGTTGGATTTTTGTGGTGGGTTTCATTTTATCAGTATGCAGATTTCATGCACACAAGTGACTAATATTTGTAATAGTTATTCATGGTGTGCAGTATTTTAATTGGAGCAGTCATAGTAACACTAGGTCAGTAGCAATACTGGGGTGAGTAATTTGCCCTCTAGGTAACCTATTCTTGCCAATATAATTGGTAACATCTGTAGGAGAAAGCAGGATGCCAACGCTGATAATAAACTTTCTTCAGCACCCTTTAATTGCCATCATAAAAATGAAATTATGTGCCTGAATGAAACCAAGACATCTCAGAAAATTATATTTCTATTAACAAATGATTTACTGAGATACAAAAATGCTTGGTAGATACAGCTGTGGAAAACTTTGGGATGAAAATCTTGTGCTCTGATTAATTATGAAGAGGTTGCAGACATTTCAGTGAGTTCAGGAGGGGCCTGGTTTCAAGATCTTAAATTTTGTTTTCATGTGTCTGAGGTCAGCAGAACAGCAGGGAGAGAGAAGATAAAGTGTGATACAGAAAAGTAGATGGAAACAAATGACAACTTTATACTCAGAAGAAAGGAAAATTAAAGAAAGGAAGGTCAACAAAGACATGCAATATAAATGAAGGACTAGAGAACTATTCAAAGAATGACCAAACCTAGTAGAAGTACCATTAGAATTGAATATGTATTTGTGATTTGGGGGGCCAAAATCCTCATTATGCTCATTTTCTACTGAGCTAGCTGTAAAGACTGACTTGAACACCTTTGCAGGAAAAGCTTTTAATATTGGATCTTCCAAAGTCTATTGAACCAGAACTCCGATTTCTGACATCTTTGAATACTCCTTTGGGTATGGGCAGAGGGAAATAAACAGGGGGAATTAATTGGAATGTGAGTAATTTTCTGGCAGCTTTAATGAGTTGGCAGTTTGCAGCTGCCTGGGGATAACTTATGAGACCTGAAGGCCATTCCAGTCTCCCCCATTTTAGAAGCAGAGGATCAAGGGACATCACTTCACTTCCTGGGCCTGTTGTCTATAGAATAGTAAATTTCTTAAGACAACCATTTAATCACTATTTTATTGAAGGAACACAACTATTTCCCTTAGACATATATTAAACTAAAAGATACCTAGAATTTTTTTTTCCTCTGCTCTGTTTTATCTGTTCTTCCCTTAAACCCTAATTCTACAGTTAATCTGACAGGATATTTGCATCTGCTAGAGATCATAATTTAGAGAGGCAGCTGATATTTATCCAGAAATCCCAAAGTGCAATAGATAGGCCTCTATGTGTAGATAAGGCAGGGACTAGGGCTTTGTTCTCTTTTTCTTTGATTAAAAACTTGCAACTTGTTGATACAAATATCCTTATCTTTTATAAGGAAAAGAATAAAAAAAAACTTGGCAAAGGATAAAAAATACTATTTTAAATCTACAAGATTTATAAAAGATACATTAGCTAGATATATAATAAAATATGTTGTATCAATTTTTTCTTCCTCAGAATAATCTGAGTAAGGTTTAATAATCCTCTGCAAGATAAAAACCCAGATATCCTTACATTCGTAATACTAAAAAGACACCAAGTATCTAATGTAATAGCAAGATACCTCTTTAACATTGCAAAAGCTTTGACTAACGATTCGAAAGAGTCTCCCAGTGTTAAAAATGTTTGCTAAAGGAATTATGTTTAATAAGAAAATTCATCTTTATATTTGTCTCAAGGATTAGACACTGATCTTGCCAAAAGAAAATCATGATGGACATAGCACACAATCCTAAACTGCGTATCAGAACAATGAATACCTCTCCTTCTTCCACGGGAATAAGAAAACAGAAAATAATAGCTACTGAAAACTGTACCATTTGCTAGAAAGAGAGGAATAACTAAAGATAAGGTAGGAAGGAAGAAATTAAATGCAAAACTTAAGTTTTCCTAAAGATTCAGAAAATAAAAGATTGAGGGGAGGGGAAGGCATCATATTCTTAAGAGCCTCTGTAAAATAATAAATCGTATGTTTAGGATATAATGGTGTTTGATAGGCATTAAGTATACAGGAACATTAGATGGATGGCACAGAGAGAGACCTTAATTAATCCAATTGGATTAATTTTTTCAAAATGTGTGCAATTAAGAAAATAATTAGCAACAGCTATTTGCATACTGCAGAGGACAGAGATTATTTGTAGTCACAAACACACTATGTCAAATTCTAATTGCAGATGCACATATAAAACCTAATTAAAGGGGCACTGTGTGGCAACTAAATGATAATGACAGCATTTCTAACTCTTATTCCACAAAAAGGTCTACCTAGACATTTTTTCAAGTAGCTTGTTTACAGGGATCTGAAACTTTCATTATCTACATGCAAATTTAAGTCCCAGTTCTGTGTTGTTTTCTTTTACTTACTTATTTAAATATGGATTACCACAACATGAGGCCTATTTTTTTTTTATCTCCCAATTTTTGAAGGATATATACAAATGAAAACCAATGAAATAAAAAGGACTGAAGCATTATTAGGAATTGGTCAAATTTATCAAATTAATTTATCAGCATTTAAAATTTTTTTTCTAGGAAGAGTCGTCAATTAATACAATGTGCTCTTCTGTTTTCATGGAAGTTACTGCTGTCTGATATGTGCATCACTGTATTCAGTTGAGACTTAACAGTATTGCAATTCTTTCTGCAAGGTTAATTAAAAGGCTATGAATATTAAGATTTTCTTTTTACACCATAATTTTACATAAGAGAATTACTTGGGTCTTGATTTTAAAAGGTTTTATTCATGTAACTATACTTTTACCTTGAAAGGTTAGATTAGATGATCCTTGTGGTCCCTTCCAACCTGGTATTCTATGATTCTATAATATGATTCTACGTATGTAAGCATATATACATGTTCTGGCATATCAAGGCTTTTCTGCAATCCACTTGAAGGCAGGAGGCTATATCTGGCAAAAAATCCCGCACATGTGGAGTCAATCTCCCCAAAACATATTCACAGGAAAGAGCGG
>NW_010179364.1:14103-34087 GCF_000695765.1 Mesitornis unicolor
TTTTCTTTGGAAAATAAAAACCTCACATCTTAAGCTTATTCTGGAAATGTGAAATTAATATGTTCTTGTCCAGAGCTAAATCAAGCAAAATTGAAGAAAAAAGTGAAGCTAAAGATCTGCTCTTGACTTATCATAACACCGCCAGAAGACCAGAAGTGATAGCATTGTGACACGGTGCAGTTAATTAATCAGCTGTGAGGTAAATAATGATTGTCATTTGAACACTCATATTACTGATGTGGGGAATTTACCATCTTTTGGGCTGGAATGCTGTTAGTATGATCCAGGCTAGCTGATTTGCATGCCAAGTTTATTTGAGGGAGAAAATTTGTATTTGGGATTGCTGAGGAACTGATAGCATAGGCCAATCTCGTACTAGCAGTGTGCACAAGGTCAGAATCACCTCTGTGTGGCAATCTAGGACTACGTAGCACTTAAATATCTCTCAAACTTTGACTTTAGTTGGTGCCTTGCACAGGATGAAATGAACACATCCTGTGAAGTATCAGTGATTATGACCAACCATTCCATACTTTTTTGTTAATATAGAAGATATGTATGTCTTGTTTGCCTTTGCCATGCTTCCTTCTTCAGGCAGATACCTATGTGCTGCAACACTGCATGTTGTCGCCCATCAAACCAATTGTTACATTTGAAAAGGATATATATTAGGGGCACTCAGAGCTATACTGCACTTTGAAAAACAAAGCAAGACTCTTTAGAGCTGTATTTGCCACCAATGAGGCTTTTGGCTAAGGACGATTTGACATCACTCCTGAGCAAAACTGTGAGCAAGGAGAATACAATTGATGTTCACCAGGACAGTTATAGCAAAAAGGGAAGCAAACATGGCTCTATTTGCTGATAATATTTCAAGTTTGGCTGAGATTGTTAAGAATTTTATAAAGAGTTCATCATGTGGTATTTTAGTGAAAAGGACAGTAAAACATTTATAAACTTCTGTTAAGTGCTTTCATTTGCTACCTGAGATGAGGTCAGTGGGAATATATGCTTTTAAGTGTCCCAGAGGATGCTATGCCTGTATCTGAACCCTCCGTAAAACTTTATGAGTTGCAATAGAAACTGGTGACCTGAAACTTCCTACACTGGGTCTCAGCTTGGGTTCTCGTAACAACCCTGAGTGAATGCCAAGGCCAAGTTATTGTGCACTGTCATATTATTTGGTGCAAATACACCCATGAAGGATGATGTTATGAGCAGCTGGGATAGTGTATACATAGTCACAGAGAAATGCCAGCTGAAGTTGACTATGAAATTCAGAACTGGAAATTAGGTAACCATTTGTCACAGAGAAACACTAGAAGAAAAAAACACTAAGATAAAAGCTCCATTCCTCATTTCAGTGATGGTGCCTTCTGGAGATTATACCTTAATGAAATAAGATTTCTAATTTAGATGAGTGCAAATAATTTGAATCACTAGGGGTCTTGAATGTAGTGGTAACACAGGGGTTATCAGTGCCATTTATACTTTTACCCCTCAACTCTGAGTTTTCTTGAATAAGTTAGTCATTAGGCAAACAAGCTCTGAGAGTCAGACAAAAGGTAGAAGACCTTATATAAAAAACTATAGTTTTTGTATAGAACATGTGTAGTGGAATATAAAAGCTATGTTATATAATAAAAATGCTGTACATTATTCTTTGTCACACCCCAGCATTATTAGTTTTCATCAAACAATGGAATAACACCCTAAACACTCTAAATACCCCGATATTAAATTTTTGCTTTCTACTACTGCATGCTCAACAAATAGCAAGACTTAAAAAGTTTTAATATTAACTAGAGCTATCATGTATTTAATGTCTGAGAGTAAATATTTATGCATGAGTCATGCAACTTAAGTTCATTTTTTCAGGTGATCTTAGGAACATATAGGGTCTAATTTAAAAATTCTACGCAGCTTCCTTAATTTCTCTCTGATGCCTTAGCAGAAAGACTTGTTTCTAATAAATCTACTGTAATAACCAAATGTTGGATGAATAGAGATTTTTGCTTGAGGTTTATAAGTGTCTAGCATATCACTGAGACAAACTGTTAATTACATTTTAATGATGCCTAAGTAGTCAATTGAATCTGAAAGAAATTTTACATCTAAATAGCATCTTCTAAGCAAGAAGCAGGAAAACTTTGAAATTTAGGTTAATGGCACTATAATCACCAGAGAGAGAACTGGTCTCCAGAATTATCATATTCTCTGATGAAACTTTTCAGAGTGAAATGTATTATTGAGTAATCTATGCTATGCATGTAAATTGTGCTAAAATACTACAACATGCTGCACTGTGTTTGCAACTCCATGAGGCCAGAGCAGGACAAGTGCACACGCTTGCTACTCAGGGAGCAGGTGCCCAGGCCACCTGGTGAGCCACCAGTGTCTACTCAGTGCAGCAGCTGACAATCTGAAACATCGTGCTTCTTCAGCCCTGGGGTAAGGGCATCCTCGCTGGATTACTGATGATTTATTTTTCAGAAAGGGACAAAACCAGAATAAATAAAGTTCATCCAGACCTGAAATGTAATACAATGGAGTGCTTCCCTGCTTTAGCCTAGCCTTTAACTATTTTGGTGGGCATGGTTCTCTTGGGGTTTTATGTCCTAAACTAGCCACAGAAATCCATACAAGGTGAAGTCCTCTGCTCTCTCTCTTCCAGTGTGTTGGCTGTCTTTGCAGGGCAAGGGTTTTTAGCAGTAAAACGGAATAAAACACTTGGACTTCAGTCTTACTGCTACATCATAAGATAGCAAATGATTCTCAGCCTTCTCTTACAAAGACCTCATACACATTACTATCATCCTTCATGTTACACAGCATAGAATTCGCATTTGCATTAACCAGATCAGTAATTTTGCAGCTACAGTATTCATGTGAAGGCTCTACTTCTACATAACTTCCAGAGGGAGTTATGTGTTAAGTGTTGGCAGAAAGGGATCTGACCTACTGAGACAAGATTTTCATTTAAATTACTTTCTGGACTGTTTCAGCTTTCTAAGATAAGACATGCAAATGCACCGCTGCATTTTTTACAAGCAAGTATTCATTCTTTTACACCCTGTTGATAGCTTGGCACCCTAATGATTATCATAATTCAGTAGAATGCCATGTATATATCTCTCACACAAAATACTACATTTTTACCATATTACAGTTCCTCTACAACCATATAAAATAGATATATGAACTGGCACTGCATGTTAACCTTTCTCTGATAGTAAGTAAAGAAGAATCTTAAAAGCATTTGTAAGGATTCCAGCATGAGGAGCTATGAAGACAGACAAATCTAAAGGAACAGCGAAAAATTAAAAATCTTCATGACACAGGTATATAACATATACTTAGGATAAATAGCTTACACTTCAGACTAGAGGAACAGTCATAGCCAAAAAGGAAAGATTACTTTCCTTCCAGCAGAGAACATCTTGATTATATCTAATCCATAAAGAACCAAGGACAGACAGACACAGGAGAAAAAAGGGAAAAGCTTGAAAAGCAGAAAGCATAGAAAAGTCTGATTGTGTGAGATTAGACAGAAGTCTAATACCAGATTATCTGTACCCTTTAACACTTCCAGACCAAACACTTGGTAGGCACTCTAATATATGGAGTAATGATGTCATGTATCCGGTAGTGTGTGTCAGATCTTATGTTATCTAATTCAAAGAACAAGCATATGAGAAAGTGAGCAAAGTGAACACATTCATCCTGTCAAAGTGATTTCAATACTGTGGTACCTTCGGTCCTCAGAGCTGGAAGATAAATGGGGACTTCAAAAAACAGGCTGCCGAAAATTCAATTATATTCTTTACAAATGGTAATGATAGTATCAAAGATGCTTTCTAGATTTAGTAAAAAAGCACAGTAATATACACTTCACATCTATATATTTCTAAATGACTAATGAGTGATTAAAATGTATAGATAATGCAAGGACAAAACCTGTTAGCTGCAATACACCTGTTAAAGTTACTGTGAATTTCTTAATTGAATTTAAATGTTTCTTCTCCCTTATCTAGTACAAAGATGCTTCTCTATCTTTAATTGCTAAATTGAGGCTGATTTAAATGGAACACATATTTGTACATTACATGGATGTAATATAACAAATATACAAGTTATATTTCATCAGGAGTTTGATATGAAAGTAGTGATTAAAGATATCCTACATATAATTTTAAAGAGAAGCTGAAATATTATCCCTAGGGTCTTTGGATTAGAATTGCAAATTCTCTTGAAACTTTGCAAGGGAATATTACAAGACTGAAAGAAACCTGAAAACTCAGCAAATTTTAAAAATGAGGCTTTCAGAATTCAAATAATAGCACTAAAGTTAATGGCTATGGATGAAAAATAAACCTGTTTGTTTACAAAACGAATTTGCAAAGTCTTTTTTAAGTACCATCTTTTTTATCTGACACCCTCTAATTACTGTGATGCTGACAAGAGGTTTCTATTGTGTTTGTAGCTTTATTTTAATAGTTCTCCGTAGCTCCTGGCAGCTGCTATGAGTCAGTGTACTGGTTTTACAAGGAGCTGCACCAAAGACAGCATTAAATTATTATATAATTTATCTGAACAAAAAGTTAGGTTGCCATTTGCTGACAGGCAAAAAGAAAGTGAAGCTGCTAGGGTTTTTGGGGAGCCTGTTACTTCTATAGACATAAATAATACGTTCAATAGATAATGCAAAAAATCTTTTTTTCCTCTCTGGAAAAAAAAAAATCTATGTAGTGAGCCATTAAATGCCTGCCTAGTTTTTAAGAATTCTCAGAAGACAAAAGGCATAGAATTAATGACAGTGTAAAATAAAAAAACCCTCTTTCTCATAAACCTGTGTTCTTTCACAAATGAAGCAATATTGTATAATTGACAGGCTCTAAATATTTTTCGCTATATTTTATATGCAGCTTTAAAGCTATTACACTGGAAAAAATTGTGCTAAGTGCTAAACTGCCATAGCAGATGGTCTTGCTTGTCATTAAATGTCTGGGCAAAACCAACACAAAACCTGACACTTGAATCAAATTTCAGCCAGTGAAAGTCACATGAAAAATGTACTCACTTTTTCTTCAGTCTTCGGTCCTTTTCTGCTTGGGTTCCAAGTTTGCCTAATCCCAGAGATTCCTGAGCTGCTGCCTCTGTTTCCATGTAACCTCCTGGAAAACAAAACAAAACAAAACAAACCCCACTGTATTTTCCCAGAGCTCTTTCACACTTGTTCCCCTCCTCAACCTTCCATTCCTTTCCCACCCACCACCATCATCTATGTTTGTTTCCTTAAGTCATGACAGTTGGTGTTTGTGGAAAACATCTATTACCTATACAAGTAAATTATGGCAAGCATTTATTACATGGAAAAGAGTAGGGGTAGAGGGCAAAGTTGTTCCCTACTCCTTGTGTTTAGCAAAAATGTATAAGAAAAGCACATAGATCTTTTTTGCCTTTTTTCCTTTGCCTCCTAAGGCTCAGTCCTATAGACCTTATTATGCATTGCCCTCACCATTTTCGAATCTTAGTTAGGAAATGCACAAATGAAGGTGTCTTCTGAAGAACTGTCTCATTATTATTGACATCATACAGCATCACTTAATGTAACACTCAACTCTTCCTTTTGGTCTCATAGAGTCTTAGAGTCTTTGATGTCATTTCCCCTGCAAACTCCCAAGCCAGAGATGACACAAAGAATCTGTCTGAGAAGTAAAAAGCCTCCTAGGTTTCCTTGGAAGTGTCTTGTAGGTACCTAATTCCTGTCAAAGTCATGGCAACTTGAGTAACTTGCAAAGAGCAACATGGGAAACTTGCAGTAAGCGAGAACACCTGGACCAAAACTGCATTATAAACTAAGGACACAACTGATATTGTATGATCCATGCTGACCATACAATATGTCCACTGATGTGACTTTCCTAGTGCAGAAGTGGAAAGATGACTTTTTTTATCGCTGCCTAGATGCAAGGAAGAAGGGACCTGCTCATGGAGCTGTCAATACAGACTCCTGGCTCTGGCTCCATGCTGCCCTCTCACTTCCACGTTTATGTGTGCAGATAGAGGGACTGCAGCACTTACTTGAAGGCTGCTTTCCTTCTGTGCTGCTATTCATATGTGCAACTGGCACAAGAAGGAAGATAACAGTAGGGTAAATGCTGGTCCTTGACTCCATTTGGAAATGGCAGCAGCAAATCTTATTTCTCACGTAATGGATAGTGAACAATTGTAAAGTGGATACCAACATAATTGAGAAAGTATGGTATAAATTAAAAGATTTTTATTCTCATTTATTGCATTGGAAGGCACCTTTAAAGATCATCTGGTCCAAACCCCCTGCAGCAAGCAGGGACAATGTTACTAGATCAGGTTGCTCAGAGCCCCATCAATCCTGACCTTGAATGTCTCCAGGGATGGGGCCTCCACCACCTCTCTGGGCAACCTGTTTCGGCAATCTAGCACCCTCATATTGAAGAACGTTTTCCTAATATCCAACCTAAATCTACCCTTTTCTAGTTTAAAACCATTACCCCTCATCCTATTGCTACGTGACCTTGTAAACAGTTCTTCCCCAGCTTTCTTATAGGCATCCTTCAGGTGCTATAAGGTCCCCCAGAGCCTTCTCTTCTCCAGGCTGAACAACCCCAGTTCTCTTGGCGTGTCTTCATATGAGAGGTGCTCCAACCTTTCAATTATCTTTGTGGCCCTCCTCTGGACCCGCTCCAGCACTTCAATGTCCTTTTTGTGTTGGGGACTTCACAGCCGGATGCGGTACTCCAGGTGAGGTCTCATCAGAGCAGAGTAGAGGGGCAGAATCAATAAACATTTCGCGCTTTGAATAACTCAGGGTACACCGTATTGGACATCGTGATTGTACCAATCAATATCTTAGGTATGCAGACGATCACAATAAATGTTTCCTAACAAGCTGACCTTTGCATGCACCAGATAGCTTGCCTGGGCAGGGCTAAAAACCCCTGTAACATAGTATTTGTCTTAGGGACTAGAATATTTAAAATGTGGCATGGGAAGAATATGTAAGTATCTAGTGTGTATTCCTCAAGTGAGAGAAGACTGGATAATTTTAAAATCAAACAGATAAGAAAGAAAGAAAGAAAGAAGGAAAGAAGGAAAGAAGGAAAGAAAGAAAGAAAGAAAGGGCACTTGTGTTCCCTGTAATGTTTCTTTTTCCCCTGCTCCAATAATTAAAAGAAATCTAGAATTAATTAATCTAGAAATCTTGATTTTTGATTCTAAGAAAGATCTTCCTACTGCATGAATTTGCCTTTGAACAATAATGCAAATGGTTTAGCAGAGATAGTAAAAGTAGCAGATTACAAAAAAAAACCAAACTCTGGCAAGTTTAGCAGTTGAAAACTAAAAATTTCAGAGTTTTGCAAGGAACACAGATCAAGGAAATCTTTTGGGTGATAGCCTGGCTCTGTTGAAATTAGTGATAAAACTTTGAACGTTCTAATATTGCTTCTTAAATATGAGTATATATCAAATGTGATTTTAAAGATATTATAGAATTAGTTCCAGAAGTATTTAATATGTGTACTTACAATGTATAATATCAGTGAGATCCCTAATGTCTTCTGAATTGACATGAATTTTTAAAGTCGTCCTTTACGCGTAACTGTGTGCATGAGCAAACATGCACATAAGAAAACAAACTAATATTCATGAGGCTCAAAAGTAGGTTTATTACCTCTTCAGTATTTGATGTGCTATTGAAGAAAAGGTATTTTGCATATTCAAAACTATAAGAAGTATCTATATCAAATTAGAAAGTTTAATTTAAGCAAGATTTTAAATGCGATTCTTCTATTGATTTTGCATTATAAATTTAGGTTATGAAAACAATGCAAATATACTGCAGCACAGTGATGATAGGACTTATTATCTAGAATTCTGCGATATAGTATCTTATTATAAATAGAAGTATTAATTATATTGCTGCACAGATAGTATACCTGTCATAGAATTGATTCAAGTACTACCACGATTGCTATTTTTTAGATTTTATTTTGTCTTTAAAGTACTGCCATTGAAAGGAAACTGCCACTCAATTTCTTTTTTTTCCTTCTGGCATCTTAAAAATTAAGATGAGGAAAACTATCATACATTTTGCTCCTACATTTTGTTAAGAGTCCTACTGTTAATTTTATACATGCTTGTAAACCTAGTTTGCTTAATTAAAATGAGCATGACATAGAAATCTTTGTTATTGAACTAAAGGATGGAAGCCACAAAAATTCAATTTAATTGCAAATCTTTGTTAATATCTGTTTGCAATTTCATGAGCTAGCATTTGGAATTACAAATAGGCTTTATCCAATTATACATATGTCTTATTAATCATGTTGAGTATTATTAAGAAATTAATCTATTGCTAGATTACATTGCTCCTGCAACAATCTTTAAAGTTATTTTCTTTTTGTTCCACATTGCAAGGAACTGCAGGAAACACCAACACATTTATTACATCTTTGCCCTCTATGTTCCTGAGTTACTGTGAAATCATAGATTATTATGCATAATCTAGCAGTATCAATAAAATTGGTTTTATGGAATGGAAATGTGAATTAATAATGCAGTCTAAAGTTATAAAATTCTCCATCAGTGCAGATGGTGTCATGCAGGTGTATTTGAGAGACTCATTTAATAGATTCTGAAATACACTGAACTATGAAAAAGATTGAATAAATCAGTTTTACTCTTCCCATAGTGAGAAAAAAGGGAATTTAAATTGTGATTAGAAATTAGGTTTTGGTTGGTTTTTTTTTTCTAGAATATAAAGTTCTCACAAGCAGAGAGGAGAAAGGCTAGAGTATAAATGGAGAATGCTCAGGTATTTGATTTTACTCTGATACTTTGACCTTAATATTGCCTTATTTTATTCTGCATTATTTTAATTAAGGATTTGTTAGTTGTGATAAAGACATTTTTTAATGTGAATTCAGGTTTTTTTTAAAATTTCAGGCTTACATATTGCTTAAGCATTTACAGTTACTGCAAACTGTTAAAACTCTTTTACAGGTGCTATGTGGTCACCATGGCAGTAAAAACTTCGTGCCTCACAAATTCATACTGTGTGACATCTAGGAGAGACTAGGAAAGAGCTAGCATCTTTTACTGACACATCTATAAATCTTGTGTTAGCGTGTGTATATATGTTAAAGTTAATGTTAATCTAGCTAGATCAGATAGCCCAGCAATATAGACTGGAACTAAGGATGTATTTGCCCATCTGGGCATGCAGACTACAAGCCTTTGCTGAAGACCGTCACTTCACCTTCCATTGCTTATGCTACCTAAGGCAGTTAAATAAAGTTATGCTATTACTGGTTTTTTTCACATGTGGTAAAAAAACATCCTATGGAGCATCACAGAGGAAAATTTTTGCCACAAATTAATTTGACTAAAGTCTTGG
Organism: Mesitornis unicolor; assembly: GCF_000695765.1. NCBI lineage: Eukaryota > Metazoa > Chordata > Aves > Mesitornithiformes > Mesitornithidae > Mesitornis > Mesitornis unicolor. The sequence continues at coordinate 23,543 of NW_010179364.1, forward strand.
AAAGTGAAAAAGGCAGAAGACGTATGAATAAAAAAAGCATTGCCATGAGCAGCATAACTAATTGGAAGAGTATGGTGAGGACATCAGTGATAAGCACTAGCAGACGTCTATTGACACACTGAAATCTGAAGAGCAGCTACACTTACTTGCAGAGACTTCCATATCACAGTTACATCACTTTTAGTGGTTTATTACTTACTCCCTTTTCACTTCCTTTTTATTTTGGTTATTTGAGAATATACTGTTAGCACTTTTAGCCTGATTCAAGATGGTATTGAAACAGTAGATTCAGTGAAGAGGATGACTCTAGTAATTTGTGCGAGAAGTCTCCTTTCATTTGCGTTATAGTCATAGGTAACTCCTGACAAATATAATTGCTGAGAGCAATGAAGTTTAATTGGAAGGTTCTGCTAGACTAAAGAGAAAAATAAGCAAATTGGAACACTGAAAAGAAGCAAAATTAATGGAAAAATGACTGTGAAATGGTGATCTTGGCTTGTTACCACTAATTCCTTACTGAGCTGTCCGAGTCGAGCCTTCTCTTTTTTACCGAACAAACGTCCTATTGAAGATTTGATTCCTTTCTTCTTGGGAGCTTTGTGCAGGGAGTCTTGGCTGCTATTGACACTGCCAAGACCAATGCTTTCTTGCTCCAGTGAAGCAGGCAAACTACTACAAAATGATAATAAAGAAATGGAATAGATAACATCAAAAATTTGCAGGTAATTTGTCATTTTCTTCTGAGCAGCTCTGCAAACAAATTAACTGGTTATACTTTAGTAATAATCTCCCCACAAGTGAAACCTATCTTATTTCTTAAATGATTTAGAAACATGAAGAAAACAGGTCATTTAGGAATAGTGAAACAATAACGTGATTTGAAAAGAATACCACACAGTAAAACAGTGAAGAACCAATTCATGTAATAAACTTCTTACCTTCTGGCATCATTGTGGTATGAAGAAGGAAGGGTATGAGTCATTCTGATAGCTCTGGGTGTTGGAGGAGGAGAAGTTTCACATTTGATTGTGGCTTTATCTTCATGCCCATCTTCTTCAACTACTGCAATCTGGGGGAGAGAGACTCCATTGAGAGCAGATTAGCTTTTCAAGAAAGTTTCAACATACGTTGCATGAATTTGTCAAGTATGAATGCATGTATGCAGTCAGTTGCAATTTTTTGAGCAAATTGTAAGGCTTCTTATGTTTTAAAGAAACAACTGGGAAAGAGCAATTGCCTAAATATGGCATGTATGTATTTGAAAGGAAAGAGATTATACTTGGAGAATAAATAAATTCCTTTTATGTCAAACAAGTTGATGCAGTAAAGGTCTAAACATGAAAATAATCTTAAATATGAGTGGGCCTCTTGCTTTAAACAGGATTATTCGTGTAAACAGTATTTCTCAGGGAAGTAAAGGAGAAGGTAAATACAGATATAAACAGGACCACTCTCTCCATAGCTTGTTAACAGAATGGTCAGAATGCTTGAAAATAAGCATGAAAAAAAAGGAGTTTTGTCATAGCATGTAATGATTTCTCTTAAATACCATCTCTGCTCATGTAAAGATAAATGCCATATTCAGTGCCAGTTCTGTAAACAACTTTATATTGCACGTGAAGATTTCCAGCAGTCTGAATCTGGTTCCTCCAGCAATACAAATGGCCAAAATGCATTTGAAAGTAATTCCATTGTGCCCACACTTTCTTTGTTTCTGTGTTAAGTCTCTGCTGTAGGGGCTGGTCCTCCCAGATATCACACTGTTGGGCCTAGATTCTGTGACTTAGCTGTGACCCTTGCAAGCTTTTTCAAGATAGGATTAAAATGATTATGTTCAGGAATTGAGTGAGTGGCTGGCAAAGAACCTGGTTATCTACACAGCAAAGGAATATTATAAGTGTGTTCTCCCAAACTTCAAAAAAACCCAGTATCATACCTTTCTCCGATGTTTCCTTAGGTCACTTGGCTTAGATTAGAAACAAAAGCAGCAACAACAAAAAAAGAATGATTAATAAATCTTATCTGAGCATTAAAAATACCACACATTTGTTCTTCTCACATTCAGAAGTGGGAAGTAGAGATGTCATTAATTCAATACTATCCATATTATATACTAATTATACAATTGGTGTCATAACACATAAGATAACACGTCACAAATATGCCATTCTGGGAAAATAGTTATTTTTTTCTAAAGTTACAGTCTTCTTCATTTTCATAAGCTTAGAAAAGAATAGTACATCACAAGCTTATAGTAGCATTTTTTATTCTTGGAGTTTTCATACAAAACCTTTCCACTACCCCAAACACAGACATAGAGAGTTTTGGTTGTTAGTTGGTGCTTTGTTTTGTGGTTTGTTTTTTTTTTAAGTTTTATCTAATATTACAAAAGTATCAGTGTCTCACCAAACACAAAATATCACCAACAAATACTATGTTTGAAAAAGGGGTATTTATCCCAATTAATGTGACTGGCATTTCCATCAATGGATACAAATTCACCCACCTTCTGTAATGCAGTATTATTTGGTAGTAGAAAGTGTCTTGTTCCTTTTTGGTTTTGGTAGATGTCTCATTCATTCAAGGAAAGCTGAAGATACTGTGCACAATTTACTTACTGCATGGACCTTGCCTGATCCCGTACTGCTGGATCATTTGGCAATTTGGGCTCTTAGACTAGACATCTGCAGAGCTCTTCCCAACTGATAGCCTGTTGTGTCTGTCCCCAGCCATAAAGGAGGAGAAGATATTCAACACTGAACTCCAACACTGACCTCCTGCTGCAACAGTGCAGTGTCCTGAAACAGCTGGTGTATTTGCTAGTGAGGGTGAGCAAAGCTGTGGGCTGTACTGCTGAGCACGCAGTGGGGTACTGCCTTTATGGCATATAAGTCAAGAGTTCAACGGAGCTAATACGGACACAGCCATTTGAGCTTCAGCACAGATATTGCTGGATGCCAGTGAGGCCATGGCAACCTGAAGTGCAGAGGCTATGCTGTCATTTTGTATTTGAATCTGATGAACCTACTGACCCAAAGCTACTCCATCCAAGTCAAGGCAACTAGGCAGAGCAGATGTCTCCTGGAAGGTCAGCTTAACCATTGCCATTTATCTGCAACCAGATTGCTTAGGTTAAATGACTGGTGAAGTGGAAATAAACTGCTTATACAGGAAGGAGCTGCTTTGGTGAAGTGGGTGGCAACACAGCAGCTTGCACACTCATCCTCACCACAGCGGGTTGTGCCACCAACATTTTCATTTCTGCCATTCTGCAGTGGGAGGTGGGGGCAGGAAAGAATCAGTGCCACAGTCAGGCACAACTGACGGCCCTGAGCTCCTCTTGCAATAAGAAACCTCTGTCTTTAGCTTCCAAGAACTCAGTAAACACCATCCTAAACTGAGAGGGGTAGAGGTGGATATAAGTAGTCAGTTCCCAGGAAAAGGAAGTATTCAGCTAGATGATGGTAGACAAAAATCCCTACTCCCAGCTGATCAGAATGAACAGCTAAGGCACCACAACTAGCTGTTTTACAAATCTTTTTGGCTAGAAGTGTTAATTTCTACTTTGTGGTTGAGATTAAAGATCATTTTGCCCTCTGCTGAGAGGCTCCACAGGGAACCAGCGTTGCTGCTTCCCAGGAATGGACCACAAGGGGACATTGATGACATTCAGATTATCAGAGAAATAGCAAATAAAACCTGGGGTTACACATATCCTATTCTCCATGTATGGAGAGGTAGTAGAGTGGGCTACTTTGATTCTTTCTTAGTGCTTAAAGGGACTAATTCATCGAGGCTCCAAACTGGTTTTGTTGCAGTCAAGAGAAAATTTTGGTTGATTAAAACAGGTAGATATTTGTTTAAGCTATAAAGTTAAAAGAACACTTTGACCGATCAAGGTAATTAAAGTAGGTTGATGACTAAATAGTTAGAATAAGTATTTGTTTAAACTACAAAATTAAGAAAAAGACTACAAGATATATTTGTATAAGTACTTAGAGAAGGTACGTATCATGCTCAAGAGAAGAATAGTTGCGATAAGGATTAAGCAATAGCATGAAGGATAATAGCTGTGGTCAGACAATCATAAGAATAGGCCGCAACTTCTCTTTTCTCTCCATGTCAAAATCATATAGGGGTAAGCTTTTGAAATAATTCATTGTCTTATATGGCATGGTAGTGAGGAACCAATCAAGGTAAAGGGCAAATTAAAAGGTGGACATTTTATGCATGCTTGTATAATTTCACTTTTTTAAAGATGTATAAATGGGCTGTGAAAATGTGTGGTCTTCGGAGCACAATTAGAGGAGCTATCCTCTGTGTTTCCCCAGTGCTGCAATAAGGAAGTGTCTGCTTATCTGCTACTGCGCAGATAAGTTTTCTTGTCGTGATTGCGACCCCGTCAACAGTTTGTAGCCCACACTGAACATTGCACCCTGTGTCTGGACTCTTATCAGAGTAGTACATCTTGAACATATCAACACATACTACATTCACTTACTTGACTGTTGCACTGTCTGTCTACAATCAAAATTAAATTTTTTGCAAATCTCTTTTGAAATCAATCTAGGCATTTCAGACTATGTCTTCAAAGGAACAGTAGTATTAGAAATGTGTTGCATGATAATTTGATGGCTTGGTATATATTTATCTGTGCTGCTCATAATGTTGAATTATATCAGTGAAATGAATTAGTGGAAAATAAAACACTTATTTCAAGTGCTTGACATACTGTAATGAAGAATGCATACAAAACGCTGCAAGTATAAAAGAGTATACCCAACACAGAAGTATATCCAAATTATCATATATATGAAGTAGTAGAAGGTTTTAATGTCTCCTAGACATTTCCTGGAGGTTTAAGCTCACCCATACACTACTGTGTTATTACTGTATCAGTTCAGAGCTTTTCATTAGTAAACATTTTTTTACATATAAATTGATTACAGTGATTCCAATGATCAGTTCTGTTTCTCATTAATTCCACTGCCAGTGTGCGGAAGGCTCTTGATTCTCAGATCATTATGTTCCTGGTGAATCATGCAATATTCAAAAACACAGTAGCAAACCACAAACCCACACAAATGTCCATATTCTAGGGACCTTGCTATCTGTATATATGGTGAAGAGGTGAAACAAGAATTAGAGATGAGCCATTCATACAGTGAAAAGATGAAGTATTTAATACTAGAAATATCACACCTAAAATTTGCATCACAAAGTTTCTTACCAGCGTCATAACCCCCATTCTGTCCATCTCCCGGGCTGGACTGCGAGGGGTGAGTTTAGGAGTTGAGTGTCCACTGGGAGGAGATGAGCTTGCAAGTGACGATGCTGTCACCGAGCCAGTAATAGAGGTACCTTGGTGAACTCTGGCTAGATTTAAGCCTTCTAGACTGACACTGGCAACTCTGTTCTCTATCTCTTCAGCACGCAATTCTGTCGACTCTTTCTCTTCTTGGATTAACCTTATTAGATAAAAGAACATGGTTGTATTTGTCTCTGCAAACCCCCAGAGCAAAACTAAAAAATATTTCCTTTCAAATGAGATTTGACAGCAAAAGAAAACAAAGATGAATATCATAGATTGACTCCAAAATAATATTGGAAGTGTATTTTTTAATAACCAGAATTATAAAATTCTTTTTCTTAATTCCTCCATTCTCAAAAACTGTTTGAAGAATCTGCCCAACAACAAGACTTGACATTACGACGTTTTAGGAAGACTGGTTCCTTTGCAAAGGGACAGTATGGGGCACTGGGGGGAGTTAACAATCCGATTTACCATAGGAAACTAATTCCAATCTTAAGTTGGCTTCATCTGATTTTCTGTTGCTAAAGCATGAACACAAATACAAAGTCAAATTAAATTGGGCCTTCAAGACAGGAATTGCTAAGATAATCCATATTAATAAAACCAGAGAACAAGCAAAACAATTTGTTTGTTTCATCCCAACAAATTGATGAAAAAATTACGGTTGTTTCTAAAGCATTGAGTTTTTAAGTGAATTTCATTAAAATAGCTCTCTTGTTAACGATAAATATAAGCTTCTTAAACATATATAGCCTCAATAGATTGCTTTCACTGGATTCTTTAGCTTTGGTTTTTAATTGTGAGAATATAGAATGATAAAATGTGTTTAAAATAAAACATTTATTTATAAGTCCATTGCCCATAAACCTTCATTAGAAGAAGTTTTTTTTTTGTGACATGGAGGAAAAGTACGAAGGATCAAGCTTAAATGGGAGAATACAAAGTTTGAGGATGCTGAAACTATAAATCAGGCTTTTCTAAGGGAAATGAAGCACATAAAATAAATGAAACCATAATACATTTACAATAGAAACCTACAAATTCCCGTGCTGTGATAAATATTCTTCCCTAACACTCATTTCAAAATTTCTATTAAAAGTCTACAGTTCTTTCTGAAATGAGGCATGGCAGGAATTTAAAGGCAAATAATATTTTGAAAGAAAATTGTAACTATCTTTTTCATTTTAGGAATCTAAATTCTGAATAATATTTTCAATCTCTTTTGATACCTCAAATAATTTCATAAACCCTTTCAGTGTTTGTCAAGAAAGAAAAAAACAGACCACGAAAATCTGAAATGCAGTATAGTTTATAAGACTATCCTTGTAGAATAATTTTTCCCAAAACATGTAGTTACCTGGTTCTTTAATAATGATGGTGATGGTAATGAAAGCCTATACTTCAGTATAAGCTACGCAGTATGGGAAATAAATGACTTTCAGTGGGCCTCCAGCAAAAATGGCTAGATACATTGTGCACACTTGCTTCCTTTTTGAAATAAAATTGTACCTAATAACTAAGTCAAGATCCTGTGTGAAGTAAAACAATGTTCTGATTCAAGATGGGACAAATAATATACCACTATGTCACCTGCAGGTACAATATCTTATGAAAACATTTTACTGTATTACATAATTACTTGTTAAACTGTAAAAATGCTAGTAGTTTTTAAAAACAAACACATTTATTGCATCTTCCTGAATTGGTCACAGTGCTGGCTTCTTTGTATAACATAAATTTGGATAAGTTTCTCTCTTTTACGTACACTGCTTTAAGGAGGTTTACCCTAACAACAACAAAATTTCTCTTAGACTTTCTATCTTGACAGCTGTAATTAGAGATTTTAGAAAATAGCAAAGTAATCCTATATGTATTAAGGAATTCTGGGAGTAGTGATAATGCAAAGCTGTAGATCTATAGCAAAGAGTCTTCTCTGTGAACAGAAAAGTTATTCCAATTCAATATATTTCAATAGAGTTCTCCCTTTAATGTTACCTTGCTCAGAGAATCAGATCTGGCAAAAAGTAATCTGGTTTTGTCTACAATATTACCAGAAAGTCACTAATACATTCAGTAATCTCCTTCATCTCCTTCTAAAGAGTCAGTAATGAGAGAATCTTTCTCATGCACCAAGTTTTTAAGTTACCCTTCCTGAAAAACATGTAAAAATACTTTAAGCCTAAAACTCACTTATTTAAAATATGTCATTAGATTCTCTATCACTCCATTAAATTTACACAGAAATTATCAAGATACATTCAATTCACCACCTATTTCCAAGCACTATAGCCCAACTTGGAGCATGAAAAATCACATTCTATTACCTCCATAGAAAATAAAACCCCTATCTTAGAAAATGTGGCTTATGTGAGATATAACATAGGAATAATTATAATAAGAAAGCATGAAGAGCACTGAAATAAACATTTCTGATCAGAGGTCATGCAGATCAGTGAAAAAGACCTTGAAAAGAGGACTATGAATAGTGGTCTGTCAAATCTGCCATGTGTTAGTCTTCTCTACCATATTTTTCTTCAGTTGGCCAGCAGGTTTTCACTTGGAACATTTTTTGAAAGAAATTACTATGGTTAGGAAATGAAGATGCCGTTGTTATCTTCGTACAATCAATACTCCCGTATGAAAAGCAGACACATTATCAATCCTTTAGATGTACAAGTGCTTTCCTAATTGTTATTAATGATACCTGAACTCATGCACAAGAGGAAGCTTGAAGCTGTAATCAGAAGTGTATCACAGCTGGTTCAGGCTATGTACCTGATTTCTTTATTGATTGCATCTAGCTGCTCCTGAAGCATCATGGCCAGAGTCTGGGCATCGGAATGGCCACTTGGTGACAGGAGATCCATGGAGCTGAAAAGTGTTTCTCTATCATCGTCATCGATGTCAGACATTTCAGTGTCGCTTTCAAATGGATGGCTGCTCAAAACACCAATCTGCTGGGTCCTGTTCCACTCATGATCTCCAAGTGACTTTACCTGAGCAAAAATTAGGATATGTATGGCTTATTCCGTGGAAAAGAACTGAAAAGTTGAACTTCTTTAAAATAGGAAAGGACTAACACTTAAGAAGTTTTGTTCAACACTAATTCTCCATTAATACTTGCAATATTACTGCAGATGATTTTGTTATAATTTTTAATGCTGTGTAAAATTAATAATCAGGAAAAATTATGCAAAAAGATACCTAGAAAAGACAGCAAGTCAAGTATGCTTAAACTTTGATGTCTGAACTTCAACATTTTCTGCCTTCATTTTAGTGCAACGGTACCCTGAGTATATATAGAAAAAAGCTTGGGTTTCTTTTGTTTGGTGAGTTGTTGGTTTGCCTTTTTTTTTCTGGAAATACACAAACTAAACTTATTAGAGAGAATGCATGAAAAGAAATTGGAGATTAACCTTTGGTTCATCTCTGCGTACGCCCATCCGGCCTCTTCTAGGTCGCCTTATCACTTTAGTTGACCGATAATCAGACTGGCTATCCACCAGGGAGCCCACAGAATACCTCAGCTCTGCTGATGTATCTAGGTGAGGCCTATAAAAAGAGGCACAGAAGCAGACTGAGAGAGTAATAGTAGCAAGAGTAACAGCATCAAATGACCTTCAGTCTAGGATCATTGATTTTTTTCTATTTTAAACATAAATTATTATGTGTCACAGAATCAATGACAAAAACACATAACAAAAATTCATTAGAAGTGAAAACTTGGAACCATATGAGGAAATTAAGGAAGAAATATAAATAGAACCTTTGAATTTTCAAAGTGCACAATAAAACTTATAATCCAAAACTTTAACATGAAAAAGCAAGCAGACTTCAGGACAAGGTATTTAACAGAACTGGCTGCTGAATGTTCTGTGCTGTATATTTTTCCTTCATTAGTTTCCCAAATAAATATGCCTGAGGTTACTGTAAGCACATTACATGTTCACAAGTGAGACTATCTGTAACAGTTTCCTACTGCAAATCTGTGCTTTGCATTATGAAAATATTAGCCCTACAATACACAACATTAGTTATGAACGATTCATCTTTATTTCGTAATGCTTTTCAGAGCTTTAACCCTCTTTTTTTTCCTGTAGTCCCTGGGACACTGTGGTGAGGCATATTGGTGATGACCGTGGCACATCTTTTCTTGGCTGCAGACAATGGTCCCTGGCTTTGAATTAGAACATACTTGGAGGACTGAAGCATTGGTCTCAAATGTCAAACATCACTTTAATAAAGTGAAAGATAAAATATTATAACTATGATGCCTGTTTATTGATAAATGGGAAATGTGAAAGGATAATGAAAAAACATGAAAGATTCTATGGTAAGCTACCTTGACACAGTGTTATAGAGAAACGTAATTACTGCTAGGTATTATAAGTACTGTGACAAATCCAAGACAATAATGGAAGGATTTTAAGTGCTAATACAGTTTATCTTATTAAAAATATACCATAAGAACACAAATTAAGAAAAAGATTTACTGGAACTCCTGAAATGTATGTGCCACAGTAATCAAATCAGATACACTAAAATGATGCAAATACTGAACAGTGTTTTAGAACTTTGGTTTCGGGTAAAGCATGCATCAGAGCTTATGCTGTTGTCATTAATGTCCTTTTCTGAAAAACCATCAGTTTATTTTCTATTATGCTTCCCATCATGCCTGGCAGGAACTTAAATAATATTAGAAAAATTAAGAGTTTACATTTTAAAAAATTCTCTAAAATTCACTTTTGTCATAATACTAATAAGAAAACTTGACAACAGTTGGGCTACAAATGTCCTAAGCCCTCCATCTGCAGCACCAGACAATAATCTTTTTGGGGTTTTGTATGTTTAGTTTGTCTGTATGTCTGTCATTTGTTATATAGTAAACCCTTTAGGGCAGTGAGTGGTTTTTATTTTCTGTGTACAGTATTTACTGTACAAGTAGTTGGCTCTGATAATTGATAATACTTGGCACTTGTGCAGCAAAATGACAAGAAAAAAAAATAAAATAAAAGCCGGCCCAGGTTCCAGCCTCTGGCAGCAGATGTTTACCTGCTGAGCAGCTTCATTATTCTTCTGCTGAAAGAAGAAACTCATGCAAATACAGAACTGCATATGGGCTGAGAACAGTAGGTATTTAATGCTGATAGTTCCCTATTCCTGAGAGGGCTGGTAGCTTCCTGAGGTGAGGTCATGGAAGGGGAAGTATACTGTTTTAGGGGAACCTGCTG
>NW_010179364.1:34118-60680 GCF_000695765.1 Mesitornis unicolor
GATGTTTCTCAAGTTCAAACAGCCCTTTGACATGGGCTAATCAGACTCCTAAAAAAGTGATGCATGTGCCTGTAGGCAGATTTATACTCCCAAAGCAACAAAAATTCAAACAGTTACAAATATCACATACTGAATTTCAGAAATGTATACTTCTCCATTTATAGAAAAATATTATTCCAAGAGATAATAAAAGGTTGAGGAAGAAACAGTGTCCAAGTACTGAGCAAGATGTCTGAGGAAACAACGGGCAGACAATACTTAATGCAAACAAAAAAATTATCTGATAGGAATAACTGTAGAGGATTATAGTGCTCTGAATTTAGTCTTGGTCTGTGAGCTTTGGCTGGCAGGTTTTAATAGTTCACATGTTGCTTGTTATGAAAACAGGTCATAGTACACAATTATAAATAAAGTAATGATTTTATTTTAAGGAATACTTTTAGGTAAGAAGGACTACCTAGAATTATAAATTCATTCCAGCTGTTAGCAGCTATTTCTATGGTATTTGTCTCACTATTGTTCCCATATTACTTTTCTGCCAAAAAGAGATACAACATTTAATGCCTTGTTATGATATTTTCTTGTCTGTCAATACTGCCTTCATCTTTAGCTGAAGATCTGAGGTCTTATGTTACACTAAATAAAGCTGAGTTATTTCTTGCTAATAAAAATAATTACTAGATATAATTGATAGAATAAATAAATATGATCATAAATAGGCTGATCAGTTTCAGCATTAAAAATGACAGTTTCAGCCTTATATTTAAGGTCTTCTGGGAAAAAATGGGTATTGGGATATACTTTCAAAAACATTCCATAATTTAAAAGACTTTCCATAATCTCAGTAATATTTCAGTGTATACTCACTGCTATATGGCCCCGTTTACCTATGAAAAAAAGTGAAAAGCAATAGTAATATTCATTGCACAGATTTTACATTTTTAAAGAAATACACGACTATTTTCATGCGTGGTCCAAACACATCCCTGTTGTAAAGGCATGGCACTTAAATTTATGTTCCATTTCAAGTCAGCATAACGAAACTTCTGTTATTAAACATTACCTGGACAAGGTGGGTTCAATTAAAGAACCAGCCCTCAATTTCATTTGATCCAGTTCAGATCTCAATTTCTCAATTTCTTCAGCAAGTCTTTCCTGGAATTGAGAATAGTAAGATATGCTTATTTGTGATACAAAATACATTTGCTTTAGGAGACATTGCTCCCATAAAGCTAAACAAGTAAGACAAGATACACTGAATGTAGCACTGACTATAATAAGAAAAGGCACTAAACTCATTCAAGTCTCATTATTGCTAATAAAACATATGCATCAAGAGGATGTAGTATAGCCCTCTTTAGTGTTCTTCCACTAGCTGGAAGTGATGACAGGACAGGTTTGTACTTAATTATTTTATTTTTTTTTCCTTATATGGCTAGGGTGAGAAAAAGAAGAACTACCTCTGATTTGGGCACTAATTGCAATGGCCATGTCAGGCAGAGTTCAGAGTGCGACATGCCATTTGCTCCCTGGAGACAGATTGTGTCCTGGCCTTTTTATTTACTAATAGAGACATAGACTTAGAGATAACCACATTTTAGGTGCTCTATTGAACTGTAGCTTTACAGCTCACATTTGGATGTTGCTGAAACAAACTCTAGTATGAGATGCTGCTGGTGAAAAATGACAGTGTGCCACAAAAATTGGATTTTTGGAACCAACTAACAAAAAGACTATTGACAGTAACCACTAGGGAAAACAGCACTGTTCCCAAATTGTACAAATGATTATCATTTACTAATAAAATGAAATTAAAGAATTTTAAAAGAAATTAAAAGAGAACATGGAATGAAAGCATAACTGATGTTGCTAGAGTTTAAAATATTCAATATTCCAAAGCGCTAGGGAGGAAAAGGATCTGCATTTAAATAATATCAAATTCAGTAATTCTTAGTGCAGTATTTTTACACTGTTTCTTCGTTGAATAGAATTACTGAGATGACTTGGTGATCACTCTACTTTAAACCCTTCAAAGTGGAAACTTAGAAGCTCTGGAGTCACATGTATGTGGTTGTGTGTGAAGAGAACTCATCTTCAACTGCACGGAGCAGTAATGGAGGTGTTCTATGTCTTTCACTTCCCACCCTTAAGCAAGAATCAATAAATATAATTAAAAAAAATCTTCGCAAAACTACTTTTGACACAACTGATTTTTCATCTTTGTCAAGAGCTGATATTTGCATTCAAGCCAGAAAACAGGATGAAAAAGAATTAGCCACTGTATTAACTTTCACTCTAACATTATTAAAACAATAATGTTATATTGGAGATACAATTGTCAAAACACCATATTTACACAAACAAAATTGGTATCCATAATGCAGGTACAGATTCTTTGGTAGTAAAATCATAGAAACTTTTATTTCAACTGACACAGCTTTCAAAATGTACTTTTTTTAATCTAACCTGATGGTGAAGTATGAACCTGATTTTGTGACAGCTGAATCACCTTATAATTGTGGTAGTACAACACAATTTTTTTTTTATTGAAGATGCCCTAAAATCTCCTTTTTGAGACTTTAATCTTTTTACAAGGTAACCTGAATGTAGATGAAAATGACAATTTATTTGAACAGATACTTTTGTTACTTTTCTCAAAGTTCTTGACTTTGAATGTCATATAATAACATCGAATGGGACTATGTTTTTAAAATTCTGTACAATCTCTTTTAAATGGATTTGATACATTATAACACACTTCTGTGAATTTGAAGGCAGATACATTTGTGTATACTACTGTGCTCAAGGCAAGTATAACTTCAAAACAAAATCCTAACATTTGGCATTAGAATAAATACTTCTAATTAATTTGACTGATTCACTAACCAGCATTAGGGGTTAATTTGCAGTGAACTAAGAAAGGCCATTTTCAGCTATATTTAGCATAATGCCACTGCACCTGTTCAGAAGAATTGCATCAAATCAGGCACTTACATTCTTTACTATGAAAGTATAACCACTTATGCATACATCTCTGTTAAGCAAGAGTTCTTCAGAATTAAAACTAATAGAATAAAAATTCCAGAGCCAGTGAAATCAACATGAATTTTAGTATTGCTTTCCTGAGGCTAGGATCTCAACCATGAACTTAGCTCACAACTGTTAGAGACCCTCAGAAGCTAGTTAAGACATCTGGGTGATTAAAGAAACTATCATTGATGCCAGGAAGATTTTACATGCTAGCTGGATAATTATACACCATATAAATACTTCAAAATAATTACCAAAAACCAGATAAAAATGCAGTGTTTTATAGTACCTTGTCATGTAAAGATTCTTCCAGATTTTTTCTGAAACTTTCAGATTCTTGAATTAAAACATTCTAGAAATAAAAAGAAGAAAAAGAGAAGTTAAACCTGAAGGAAATTAGAGACATGTTAAATATTAAATATCACCACATACATGTAAAGTTCATGAAAAAGTTAGCAAAGTTAAGTAACAAATGATCCTCCATATTCGCTGGACTTCCAAATTTAAATGCTTTAATGCTTCAGTATGAGTATATATTAAATTTAAAACACTGGAAATAATCCAAACATGTAGGACAATGTTCTATCGAAAACAGTAAAAACTTTGGATTTTCCTTGAACTGAGCAATTGTCACACTCTTACACAACTATTTCTCCCAGGTTCTTCTTTTGGCAAGCCTATTTCTTGCTTTGTATGACATTTTGTTTCACTGATACAAACCTGAAGTACATCCTCCGAGGGGTTCTGAAACGTTTTTCTAAAAAACACTAAAAAATTCCCCTCAGATCAAACTGAATGTGGAAAAGCAGAAGAGAGAGGGATTAAGGAGGGTGAAAGAAAGGTTATGGGATTTGAATTTTGCAGGCCCATTCTGTCTCACATCGCAGAAAACCTGTAAATAACATTCCCTCTGCAGTGGTAGATGCTCCTTCTGCATTTTACTCTTCCCAGGGGAAGTGAGGTAAAATCAGCAAGTTAAAATATGGGAATGACAGCACATTGAAACGTGGCCATTTCTCAGTTCTTGTCCACTTTCTCTCACTGCCTCATACTGGTCCTTCACAAGTTCTTCATCGGACTCGCCGTTGATAAAACAGGGACTCATAATACTCAGTATATCCAGTTTGCAGTAGTTCTGGAAAGATTCTTGAATTAAGAGTTGGATGTATAACAGACCATATTTGTGGTAATATTTGGTAATACAAAATCAGCATGATATCTTCATCCCAATAAAAGAACAGGTTCCACAGAGGAGAATCTTTATTAAGCTGAACTTTACACCACCCATTGCACTGTACCTTTTCTTCAAGTGCTGCCATTCTCTCTTTTAAGTGTAGCTGCAGACGCTCATTGGATTCTGTCAAAAGTCTGTCTACAGTATCCGATAATCTTTTGTTGTGCTCCTCATTCATTTTTTCTCTTTGCCTTGCCTTTAATGCAGAATAGAAGAGACAGATTGGTAGGGTTCAAAATTAACCAGTGAAGACTTGCATCATTAAAACAAAATTTAAAAAAAGATGGTAAATATAGCCATTTAAAGAAATTCCACAGTAAATGCAATTACAGTTCTTGATCAGTATACATTCATTTTAGTATCAGCAGAGTACTTTGAAAGCTGCAACAAGATGTAAATGGTTAAGAAAAGTGGGAACATGCTGCAGGCACTGCTATAAATAAGACATATACCAGTAGATAGATGTGTGCTGTAGTTCATAATGTAGCAGTATATTGATAAATTAAAAGAAGAAAAGTGCACAGAAGTTGTCAGTAATACACATACTCTTTGAAGTTCCTGATTCTTCTCTTCAAGTTGAGCTTCTAAGTGTCTCATACGTTCCTCAATGTTTCCATGTCTTTCTTCTGCCTGTAAAAAAAAATAGAAAAACTCTTTCTGTAACTTAAGTGGCTTTGTAAGTCTTTATCTCAGTAAAGTTTAAACAAAACATAAAGCAAGCTACTACTAACTGCAAACTTATTTTTCGGAAAAGAAACTTTATTTAAACAGGCAGCTGAACAGCATTGCTTGAAATGTGTCAGCTACAAAGGCCTGTTACATCCAAGCATCAGCAAAACACTGGAGTTATTTATGAGCAATGAAATCAGCCAAATGTAACATGCAGACTGTGCATGGTTTGAACACAAACCTGCCATCGTAAAATTGTAAGCTCCTGAAGCACTGAACTGCACGATGGTTGATTATCAATAAAAAAATAAAATAAGTTAAAGAAAATGAAAACAAATCAGATGGATTCTATTTAGCAATAGAAAGTAAAGTCCAGTAGGACTACCTTCCTACGTATGGAGATCATTTCTTGTAGTTTAGCTTCCATAACATATTGATAATCATCAGATGAGGTAGAAGAGGTTGGATCAGACTAACAAGTCAAGGAAAAGGAGAGGGACAAAATTGAAAAATCAGAACTAAAGACACTGACACTGAACAGAACACAGCACAGAATGCTTGAAAGAAAAGTGTGACTGAAAATTTAATACTTTTAACTGACAGATTTTTACATGGAATAAACTACACTGATACTTGGTGAATATGATGCAGTTGATGTGGAGAAACTGAAAATAATGAAATGCTAAAAAAAGCTATCAACCTACACATGGAAGTTCAAGGTTAGTGATGGCTGGCTGATGACATATTACTACAGAAAGGATTCAAAGCAATACTGTCTAAACTAATGTTTTTTTTTAATTATGGCAAACTGAACACCAGAATAGGACTCTGTGAGGACAATGTCAGAAAGTTCTTTATAATTCTTCTATAATTTTTTAGGAATGAAAACAATGCATAAATACTAGATTAATGGATCGGTCAGTTACAGAACTGTGCAATGTTATGGTACATTCCCTAATTTCTAGATAACAGAAAGAACATCAAAAGAGACAAGGCTCAGGCTTTAGTATTCCATTTTCGAATACACTACATAAGCCCTTCCATCCAAATAAACAATATAGTTTTCATCCCTTTGAAAGGATCCACCCTGGTGGATCTCTTTAGAAGATCAAGGTCATCAGATAAGAGAACCACCTATAAATAAAAATTCATTAATAGGAATAAAAAGCCATTACTGAGTATAGAAATGGTAATCCACCCAAAGATTCATTTCATATTTCTGACAGAAGTTGACCTTAATTAGGTCATTTGTTGCCAAACATGAATATTCATGTTATTGTCATATCAAACAAGTCTACGTTGTCATTCAAAATGAAAAAAACCCAACAACCTTATAGAAAGGGAAATGCTATGTTGGATTTGTTGCTATGGAAACAGGAATGTGCATAAGGCGTACAGACAGTGCTACTGATGACTGAGTTTTGAGCTCACGCTTGTTAAGTGCTATTTCACTCTGTCAGATTTACTCTCCCTCAGTAAGAGATTCTGAACTCCATCTTTAGATGAGCAAACTTTAATATGTACAAGAAATGCTAATTTTACAACTGTATTTTTTTAGTGAGACTGTTTTTCATACTTTTGCTTGCTAATGATCTATCAGAATAAATAGGCAGATACCAAAGTAATTTCAGATGTTCATCATAACTTAAAATTACCCACAACTTAAACTCAGCAGTATTATCAGGAAAAAGATCAGACAGAAAACAAGTCTTTGATCTAGAGATTTATAAATACAAACTGCAGCTTTTGATATGAAGACATCCATATAAGAAAATCTTGCTTTGTATAAACACAAGGATAATGCTTAACTTTGAAGAACACTATGACTCTTTTCAGAGTAAGTATATTCACAAAAGTCAGATTCTTGCAAAATTTAAGGGAAAGTCAGTATGCTTTGTAATAAATGTAAGATCATTTAATAAGTGCAGTTATTCTTTCTGATAATAAAGTAGGCATACTGTGATGTATTTGAACATACTCAATACCTGAAATTGTATTGTTCATTCATTACGACTTGGACCAGTGACAATCCCTTTATGATTTTCTTTATCTTATCTTTTAGTTTTACATATTTGTTTACTTCAGCACACAAGTGCTCATGCACTGCTTCCTCTCTCAGTTAGATAAATAGAAAGATAGGGTTAAAAAATTTAAGTCCCCATGACTGCAGAAAACCAGATGCCATGCTATCCCTTCCACGAAGCAACCAAACTTTCTCTTTGTCTGTAGAGGTGAGACTTTCCCCTTTATGAGTGCTGGCTGTACTATTGGTTCAAGACCTTCTTTTAATGTGTCTTCAAGGGTCAGGAG
The DNA here is from genome assembly GCF_000695765.1 of Mesitornis unicolor. Lineage (NCBI taxonomy): Eukaryota > Metazoa > Chordata > Aves > Mesitornithiformes > Mesitornithidae > Mesitornis > Mesitornis unicolor. Next base: position 41,362 of record NW_010179364.1, read on the forward strand.
AAGATTTGAAACCATCAAAGTCTGAGTTGATGATGTAGAAGGCTTCAGTAATTCTACCTCTTTTGAAACCATTTTAATTGAGAGAGATATAGAGCCCATTCGAAGTTACCATCCTACAAAATCAAACTACTTAGAAGCTTCATTAGCTGACTGCAAATTTTAAAAGCAAGTCACTTAATCTTCACTGCTTCTATACACTTAATTGCAGGTTAAAGTAAAATGTGAAGATAACCAGACTAATACTTCCAGGTTTAAAGGGGATCTCATTTAAATCTTCTGAAATGTAGTGCTGTCTGTCATAGTTTGTCCTTGAGAAGCCAGTCTAGCTAGCTTTAGAATTTATTTTTCAAATTAGACCATAGGTTTTCAGCCCAAACCATGCCATATCTTATCGCTTAGCAGGAAACAGTCTTTTCAATGCATAAAAGAATTGTGGTATTAGGCCTAACTATTATTTGGAAGAAGAGGAGGAATAAAATTATTGTCAGAATTACGTATGTTATTCGAATTCTTATATGGAAAACATTCTTGAAAGAACATGGTGTTATCTTAAGATTCTTATAGTTATCTAATTCTCTAATTTCACAACTTCCTACTGCTTTAAGTAAGGTATATGTTTAAGTTATATATAAAAATCTTTTTTTGCACGATAGTTTTCAGTTATTTCACTGAGAATATAAAAATGTTGATAGGTAAATTCTTGTTAAAAATCATCTTCCTGAATGTGGCTCAGAGTATCTGTACTTCATTTTCCAGAACAAAAGTAAACAGAGCTGATCTCCACATTCATCTCCCTTTATATCTCTTTGGCAGGATAAAGAGATATTTAATTAAAATTCAATATGTCTTAGAATCAAAATAAATGTCATTATATCTAAACCCTTAAAATGTATTTGAATATTTTATACTTCTTTATTGATGTGCATTTCATTTGTTTGTTCCTAAAGTGTTATTCTGTATTACTCTAAAATAATCAAATTATTTAATAACCGAGACATTAAACAATTAGGTTGAACTGCTTGTCTGGCAAAGAACAAGCCCAGGTGCACAGCCTTAGTACCTACCCTGGGCTCTAATGTGATTTAGGGATTTTAACTATTGGGTTTTACGTGCCAGATGCATGAGCAGTCCTTGCAGCAGGGACACGAATCAAAAGAGGAGACAGAAACACACATACATACTCCCTTTTTCTCTCTCTTGCAGAATTCCACCTGTAGACAAAGAGCTGCAGTATGAAAGAGCAGCCTCTCCATCTCCCAGTGTGCCTAGCTGGAACACACTACCAAAAGGAGTGTTTGCGCCTCTCATTGCCCTTTATGATGGGGAAGGCCCCAACCTGGGTCTCAAAGAGACCCTTCCATACAAAAACACCTAGCAATTCAGCTATTCCCCAGGAGACTTGCCTCCCACACAGACTTCTCCATGCAATATTGTTAGGATTGATATGCCTGTGGCAGCAACACTTTTTTGTTGTCCACATGTCAGTCAGCCCCAGATACTCTCACTGGAATAAGATCTTACTATAAAATTATTGAATATATTGAAATTACCATAAAAATATCGAATGTCTCAATCTCTGCCTTGTGGCTTGAGGCATGAGGCAGAGGCATCAGTGTTAGTCATGTTCCCAAACCAGAATTTCAGATACACATAAGACAGAAAGGAGAACTGCGGGCTCTGACGTTCACAAACAGAAGTTGTATTTCTTCTAACTTGCTTTGCTAAAAGTTAATTGAGTTAAAAACTTTCTAAAGTGTAACTTGCATGACTACTTGGCAGATCCTACCCTACTTTCTTGTTTTTAATATATGACTTGCATGCCTGTCCACTAGTACCCTGTACAGGAGGATTAGCAAGACATATGGTGTGGTATTCAGCAACTAGCATTTAAAGCATTTAGCCAGCACATTCAGCTATAAATAGTTTTGTGAAATTGTGCATCCTAGACTGGATTAAATATATATGGACAAAAGCTAACTATGTCTGACCCCTACAAGATACCAGCATGAGTCTTAATGCTCACTTTGCACTCTATATGCTATGAAATAGCAAATAAATAGCCAGTAACAGACAGGAAAATTTTGCTTTGAGGGAATACCGAAGCAGCTTGTATTATTGCTCTCTAACCCTGTTAAAACTCTGCTGCTGCTCCTGCTGCTAATGCGCCCACAAAAAAAATGCTGCTTTCACATCATCCGTTACTGTTGGCTCTGCACATTTTCTAGGTCTTTGCAGCTTAGTTGAAAAAAGGAATCCAATCTCAGATGCAGAAAGAACCTGTACGATACAGGTGCTGCAATTTTTCTTCCTCATGCTGAGCCACAGGAACAAATCTAAACTTTTCTAATGGTACAAGCCAATTTCCACAGTTTTGAGACCTTGACTTTTGAACACCTGCTGTCTCCAGATTTTCTACTGGCTTCTCATGGCACACATTCCTTTGGCTATCCTTTGAATGAGTGAGTTAGTCAAGAGGAAAGAATACACTATTGAACTGAGCTATGCAATTGAAGGTGAAAATAGGTGACCATGGTGATTGAACAACAACTCACAAAGATATCAGCTACTTGTTCACATGACACTAAGCACTTACAAATATGTTGGTTTGTCACCTCTTTTTTCTGAAACGTAGCCTTTCAGAGATACCCACACATTCTTGCCCCTCCTTCATTTCCCCACTACCTTCTACAACTTGCAGGTTTAGTAAGCAACTCCATGCATTTAGCTATGTCAAAACTGCTTCTTTAATTTCTTTCTCCTATCAGAACAAAATCTTCTGTGGAAACGGAAGCACAAGAAGAGGTGTTTTGAGAAGACTGTACTGTGTTGTAAATGTGGAGTTTTCTTAGGCTTCCCCCCCATAGAAGGTTTTATCTTTTTTTCCCCAGAAGATTTATCATCTCCCTTCTCCAGCTAACACATCATCTTCTCTCTCCCTTGTTCTCAAACAGGCTTCTGTCTTTAACATCTGTCCATATCTTGCAGGAGAACTTCTTTCCCCACTTCGCATCCTTTCCACTGCAGACCTTCTCCTTTCACTATCTTGCAACTTCTTCCCTACTTAATGCAAACCAGATCCCCACATCGTCACAAAACAAGCATTGTGTGCCACTTGCCTCCAACTTCCAAGCATTTTTTTATCGCCTTTAAGAGAAGCTGAAGGTGTTACTATGTTAAATGTGGTTTATTATGATTATGGTTTCCTCTTCTCCATCTCAGTGCTTCTCTAATGCAGCTAAAAAACACTGATGGTATTTCTGGTGACCTGCATACAGGAACGACGGAGTAAAATGCTGACTGCTGTCTTGTGATCAGAGAAGTGACGTGGTATCTCTGCTGCACAAGCTCCTGCTGGGGAGAGTGACTACTGGTGGGAGGAAGTGAATGGAAGTACATGGATGCTGATTGTCTCCACTAGACTCCTTCTTGAATACATGCAAGGAGAAACCATGTTTGACAGACTAACCATCTGAAGATTCTGGATGCTCCAACGTCTGCCCCTTCTGAGGAAAATAAACATCTTACAGGATAAAGAAAGGTTTAGTTAATGTTGGAGGGAGGTTCTTTCTACTATCAGCTGCCTCTTCTCCAGGGTAGGCAAACAGACTAATACCATGAGAGTGAGTACAAGGTGGCTCAATGAGTCATGGCAGTCTAAATCCTGAGATACATGCTGAGAGCTGTGCTACTTGTCATGACCAGACAGATACCAGTGCGATGGCCAGGCAGGACAGCACAGTACATGGGATCATGCTGTTCCAGGTTAGTCTGCCACAGGCTGGCTAACCCTCCAGTTGCTCACCCAGTGGGCAGAACACAGTGAAGACAAAGCCAAAGAAAAGTTCAAATGATTCAGGTAAACTTATGGGTACTTATCTGAGTTCACTGCATAGTCCAAACTTTTGGAAGTTCACTCCTTATGAACTAGTTTGGGCACGGAAAAGTAGCAAAAGACATTCACTAGCCCATATATATAAAAAAAGAAAAACAACTTGTTTTAAAAGCTGACACCATAGAAGGATCTCATTCTACATCCTTCTTTTGCAGAATCCCAATTCAGATTTATTATGAAGAGTATAATAAATTGAATGCAGAATCATAACATGCATGTTTTAAACTTGGATATGGGGGAGGAAATCACATCCAAATCCAGAACATGTTTGTTCTGTTTTATCTCCATGTGTAAATAATTGGTCTTATATTTTACCCACAGTGAAGCAGTCATGGTTTCCAGTTATCCCATACTACTTTCCTTTAATGAACATGTAAAACATGTTAGGCTTAACTCACCTCTTTTATATGATTGTAACCCCATTAACCTCAGAGAACCCACATTCAGTGAGGTAGTAAAAAAGAAAGGAGAATCAGTTCTGACTTTTTTGCAGTGCCAAAAGACTAGCTGATTCAGGGGACTCATCTTTTACTTAGTTCACATGGATATGCAGTGACCATAGGTCAGGTAGGTAGACTTAATGTAGTCTGAAGCCAGCTACTTTGAGTCCTACTGACAATACGAATGCTGGCACAAAGCTCAACAAAGGCAAAATTAATTAAGCATTATTCAGCCCCTTAAGTAGGTCTTGCAGCTTTCATTGACTAGCTAGTGGGGTACCAGTATATCAGCTAGCTAATTTAAAACTACTTAAGTAAGCTGCAGTGACTACAGCATCATCCTTGGTTCCGAGCTACATTTATGTGAACCATGAAAAGTACTGGACTTACATTTCAGAGCTGTTAGACCAGCACTTCAATAAGCTCTACAGCCTGCAAAGATGTTGTTTGTATACAAGACATATAAAACATAGCCTTATTTGGCCGAATTCTGACATTCTTCTTCATGTTATGTATTCCAAGAAGACACAACTTTAAATAAAATAAATTTCTTCAGTTTTTCATGTAATCACAGAGGAATGAACAAAACTGGCATTACAGTCATACTGTAACATACATGTAAACATACTACTTGGAGTTTCCTGGTTGGCAAAAACTTTGATAAAGTACATCAAAGTGTGGAAAAGGGTTGGAGTGACAGCTCTGCTCACAGGTTTCTAACCACATCCCATGAAATAATGTAAGAAGACAAACGGAGATGTATACTGCAGCTTTATGGTCACAGTAACAACAGTATCTCATGGAAGTCCCTGAGTGCTCTGCATGGTTGAAATGGGATTTCTTCTTGCAATATCTGTCAATAATATATGCTCAAGATAAAATGCAGTTGCAAGAAAAGACATGCTTGAGACTGCAAAATACTTACTGGTGCCTAATTGCTGGAGAAATTATTCAGGAAAAATCCTCTTAAAATAGAAAACAATATTTTTAAGCTACTGAGGGCATTAGAATATAGGATTATTAGTTGAATGAGAAACAACTGAAAAAAAAAAAGTTAAAATGCCAAGGGATTGCTTTTATGTGCACCTGAGATTTTATTAAAATACAATGATATTTGTTTGGTATTTCATGTAGCTCTTTTTTTGCTGATTCTTCTTTTTTCCCCACCACTTTGAGTCTTTCTTTCAGATTCCCACCCATTCATATAAATCTAAAGTGGACAGCACAAAATCTTAATTACTGAACAATGATCTTGCCTTAAAAATATTTAAAAAACCACAACCCAAATTCCACAAAAGCCTATCTTCCTTTCTTTCTACTTCTTAACTAAATTACTTAAAAAATCAGACTTTATTAGTGAGCTGCTCAGCACTTCAGTCTTCAGTATAAATGGAACAACACAGAATTGCAAAAAAAATCCATCAGATTTTACAAAAGCTAGGCACATAAATAGCTAGAAACATTCCTTGGCAATAGAGAAAGAAAGCTTAGATAAATCAGAATGATAGGTAATACAATCTCTTAAATGCATTTTCCTTTTTTTGTCTGATTTTAAGAGATGAAGAATAGACATATTATCATTATAGGTCTTTACGAAGCCAATTATACCTGAGCTACAGCATTAACTACATGCACACCTGAAAGTATTAGAGGCCAAATATGAAAATGACACTACTGAAAATTTATTTCTGTCTTCTTATTTTTCTGCAAGAAAGCTGCCATATAATAAACTTATTGTAAAAACCAGTCTCAAGTACTCTCAGGTTTTCCCATTTGTCTTTGCAGATATATGACACAATGAACCATTCAAAACAAACCTTGTAAGTATGTACTGTAAGTTGTCTTCATTTGTGTCGTACAAAGGCTTCCAACTACCACTACGATTTGATTTTATAGCATGTACTGGAATGAAAATAACTGTTGTTTCATATACATAGTGTATGAAAATGTCGAGAAAAACTAAGAAGTGTAGGAATGGGATTTTCCCCCACCCCTGTCCCCTTTAATTAGAAGCTCTTACACAGTAAAATGAATCTTCCTACGATAAGTAATGCTCACAGGTATTGGAAGTATATAACTCCTTTGTAAATACAGTCTAGGCTAATTTACAGTTAACTACCTTTCCTATTACCAAAATTCTAAGAATTACAAACATGGCATTGAGACCATTCCTGATTAAACTTTTGGCACATACTTATCAGGAAAGGTTTTCTTCTTTCAGACCAGCTTGACACTACTTCTATTTTGTCCTTGAGGTGAGGAATCAGGATGCAGATCAAGGTTAAACAATGGGGCTTCAGAAGGGAACCTATTTCTCAGGGCAGTACCTTAGTCAGAGCCGCAATTCTCTGAGCCAGCTCAGCTTCCACTTCAGGTAGGGTTTCAGCCTTCCTCATCGTCTGCTGCAGTTTCTGCTCAGCCAGCTCTAGCCGCTCTTGCAGCTGTCTGTTTTTGTCTTCCAACTGATCGCAAGGGATAGAGAAGCAAGTGTAAAAAAAAATAAAAATAAATCAGAATTAAGATTTTCCATCAGTTTCTTAGGTATTGGGGAAGCAAACAAAACTTACTACATAGGCATAGATACTCCACAGCCTGGGAGAGCTTACTAGAGAGGTATTAACTCAGGCACCTAACAGTGTAGGCTGCCAGTCTTAATAATGATGAATGATTTGAGGCTCAAGGATCATATGAAGGTGAAGGAGTTGTAAAATGGCACTAATGAAGATGAACAGAAAGCTCCTTTGATCGATGTGTTGTTTATCTGAGAAAAATACAGGTATTGGTGCTAATAAAACAAGAATATTCCAAATGGAAATATTGAATCCATCTGACAGAAAAGTTTAGGTATGAGCCAAAATTGGAAAGAAGTACAATTCCAAAAGGATAGAATTCCAAGCAAAGTTGCTGAACAAATGCCAATCATAACCTGGTTGCTATTTGCTTAACGTTGCAGTGATCTTTTTCATCATCTCATTTTAAAGAGTTGAAATTGATTAATCTGTGATAACCATTAAAGAAAACCAGGAGGACTTCTGATAACTGCAGTATTTTCTGGCCTACTGAGATGCATCACATGATTAAGAATTTTTTAATGGTTTGACAAATGTTTTCTACTTTCCTGTTCATTCCAGGTAACAGAAGACATAATGAAAAAGGTGTGTGTTTTTAGAGTATTTTTAATCCTTCAAAAGCATTAAAAGGTTGGCTTTTCACATCACAGTGCTGCAAATAACTTGAAGTCTGCCTGTATATTCTAAGCTTGGTTGTATTGATTGCTGCTTTAAGCAGGTAGGCCTCTGCAGCACAGCATGACTTACATTGGCAGCAATAAAAACTCAGATGCAGGTACCTTACTTTTCTATTGTTAGGTGGGCTGTTTTTTTTTCTTTTTTTTTTCCTAACAACTGAATTTTCTTTTTTTCCTCTTAAAATAGTCAAAGGAATCTGGCAGAAGCTAAAGAGTTTGACTTCTGATGCTTTGATTTTCCCAAAGATGTGGTCACGTATATATATGGACATACTAAGGGATGTGTGCATGTGTGTGTAAATACATCTGCATACAATCATAAAAGCAGAGGTTATCAGACCATACAGGATTATTTCTCATATAGTATTTTATATTGTTTGAAGACATGGTAGGTGAAAAATATAAATAAGTCTGAAACTGAGGCTGAGGAGCAATTTCATCTTTTAGAGTTCGAAATACATTCATTTCATGTTAGCTTTCAGTTCACATTGTATTCTTCAGCCTACAAACCACTTTTTTTTCCTGTTCATTTGACATTTAAGCTTTTGAAATCACTGTGAAAACAAAGTACCTTGAGAGAAAACTGCACAGTCATGTTATACTCTTTTCTAAAACAGATTCACGGATAGTTTAGATGTGTAAAATTTTATTTACACACTACTAATATGTGAAATTACTAGAATATATTGTATGCAAATTTGGATCTTTCCTGCAGAAGGGAATTTCTTTTGCTTGTACTAGTTTTTAAAATTCTTTGTTGTTTAAAAATAAAATTAAGAAAAGCAAATACAACCCTTTACTTAGGGGATGTGATTATGTGCGATTATGCAAGACACTCAGAAAACATAGTTATTTTCCAATTCGAATGTACACACAGATGTGGTATTCATGGTTGTAGCAGCTATTATGAAGCTTAGAGACCCTGAACAACTTAGGGATTTTTAGATTAACCGATCTGTTGATTAAAACTGAATAGATTAACCTAATGGAAACCTCCTACTGTAGATCTGCCCCCTTCTTTGCATTAATTTTCATTGTGCATGAAGAAATCAACTGACTAACAGAGATACTACACCTGACGTAGGATGGCTTCCTTGTTTGCCAGTTCATTTTCCAGCTTATCGTTCATGTCATGTATGGAGGTGGATTCTCTCTGGGCACTGAGGTAGCGCTTCTCCAGTGTAGTTATTCTTTCTTCCATATCTTCCTTTTGTGCCATTGCCTAACATGAAAAAGAAAAACACCTCATCAAGAACCATGCAATTAAAATGCTACATAATTTGATACTGGTTTAATTTTCATGCTAACAGTAGACAGGGATGTAGTTATGCTCAGCAGTAATTCTTCTGTTTTTAAGAGAATTTATTTCCTTTGGGTTGTCTTGTAACTCTGATATTTGAAGTTGTAATAAACAGAAACAATCCTCATCTTTTGTATATTTTTCTAGTTTCTGTATTTTTCAGGGAAAAACAAGACAGCAAATGCAGCTCACATTTATTTGCTTGTTTCTCGAAAAACAGCAGGCTTGATCAGAAAATAGAACTGATGTAAGTTACATAAAAGTAGAAACAGTGCAGTGATGTGGGGAAAGAAATGTATATGCACATTTCTACTCTTATTCCTGGGTCCTGCTAAAATTTTCTGCCAAAGTACATGTAGCAGACAGCCCATGGCATGTCCTGAAACTTCAGGAAAACAAGTGACCACAATGTTGGATACATAACATAACTGTAACATATTGGTGTGTTGCCCATGTATGTTATGGATAAGGATTTCTTTAAAATCTTGAGTTGGTTTTATTAATGTGTGTTAAGCTGGCCTCACTGAAGTCAATAGCTGTAATTTAGATAGATGATTCATTACTCTGTTTATTACATTGTTTATTTCTCTTCAATTAACTTTAATGAAAGCAGAAAATATTATTAGTTTTAAACTTATGTGTGAGTCTTGAGAAGACTTACACGTTGCCAAGTAATTTTTCACATTGAAAATATTTACGGATGAGCATGCCTTGCTTTTTGTGCTATATTACATTACAAAAGCAGTGTTGAAGTAAATGAGATTATTTTTCAAGTAAGACACAATGACCATATAAAAGGAACCAAATAGCTAGTCCTAGGATAGACCATATCCAGGTAATCCTTTTGCATATTTCTGAAAAAAAAAAAGCCCCATAAAAATAGTAATAACGTATGTAATTCCTTAAAAACAGACAGAAAGAAAAATAGCAATAATTTGTTGAAGTCACACAATACTAAACTACTCTTCTTGTTGCAGGTATTTAATTCTCTGCACTGAGAAAACTGTCTTTTGTGGCAGTATGAAATAAAGACGACAGGCACTTCCACCTTTACAAATACCTTTCACATCAGATTTTGCACTGACATTTGGTAATTATTTTACATGCAAATGTATTACTCAACACTTTGCTTGGGAAGAGAAGGGCTGAAAGCAAGTAAGACGGTAGCTGGTTTAATGTGGTATTTAGAAGGGAAACAGCAAGTGGCAACCAAAGTGTCTGTGAGACAGGAATATTTGTCAAAAAGTAATGAGACTGGAGATACTGGAGACCCCTAGTGAGATAATGTAGCAGTGGTGGAAAAAGAGAAACAAATCAGTGCAAACTATTCTTCGTAACCAGATAAAAACGATACAATACTCAAAGGAGGCAGAGTACAAAGATGTGAAGACACTTTGAGGCTGTGTGAGGTATCAGAAGTTCTGAAGGAACACTTCTTTCACAATACTAGAAATAACAGGTTAAATATATATATACATATGTGTCTATATACACGTACACACATACATGAATCTGTATGGAATACCTATATTGTAGGATGTAGTGTAACAGAAAGATAACTAATTTCAAAATAGTAAAATAGATTCTAGAAGCCAACCATCTACACATATTGAGAACATCAACATAAGGGAGATACTCTGGAAAGTACTGAGGAGCACCACAACTTTAAGAGGAGGATAAAAAAGGCAAACTGAATTGTATTTCCATTTATTGAGAGAAGGGAATAGCTTATTATAACAGGGGTAATGAATTTACCACACATGAGTAAATATTATAATTGATTATATAAGTAACACCATTTTATTAAACAGCCCAGGAGTTTTAAAGATGTACTTTAGACTATCAACATGAGCAGCATCTCTATTTAAACAGACTTCATCAACAAAAATTGAAAACTTGCCACTTAAGCATGCACTCTAGTAATGCTAAACCACAAAGGGGATGGCCTACATGGATGCATATATACACATCTGTTTTTATGAATGCTGTTTTATAAAGATATTTCTAGTACTATTTCTTGCAGAGGCTTTTATCGGTGCTCAGCTTTGGCTTCCCATATTCATTGGCCTCTACCAGTTTTTAGTGAGTGTCACAGGAACAACAGTCAAGAAATATGAGGTGAGTGTCATAAACTCCTTACCTCTCTAATGTCTCTCTGATATTTACTGTTCATTTCTTCTGTTTTAATGAGCTCCTTTCTGGCAGTCTCTGCTTCCTGCTCTACCTCTCCCACCCGGGAAGACAGCGCAGCCAAACGCTCCTTCATTTGTGCCATTTCATAGTTTTGCTTTTCCAGTAGTTCCTGAAGTTCAACAACTTGACTGGCTTCATCATTTGAGTCTATGGAGCCATTTGATAGACGCTGTTAACAGAGAAATGACATTATTTATTAGTTATCTTTTAATGTGGACTCTATCTAAAGAATTTCTAAAACTAAGATTATTTTTAAAGTTATGAAAGCAATTAGGAAGAGAAAAACACAACAATTTTCATGTTAGAAAAGACAGTTGCAGTTATGAAAAAATTGCAGATTAGCATTAATTCAAATCAAAGTATTCCAAAATGTAACATCACATAGAGAAGTAAAGGTTTGTATTAAGAGCAGAATGCTATACAAAACCAGGTTTCCTATGACATTGTGACTATTCAAGTACAAATTGCAGCAATGCTCCTCCTAAAAAGCACCAAACTGCATGCATACATCTCAGCTAAACTTACACAGCATTTAAAATTAATACAAGTCTATTTCATTTGCAAAATAAGCCACACTGCAGACTGGAAGCAACGCTAACAAATCACAAATTCACTGTACTAGAAAGTGCTTAGAGTCTGGACAACATACTGGTTAGGTCTATATTATTTAGAAGCAAGTTCTGTTGAAGTAATTTGTGTGCTGCTGAAAGCCTTAATATGAATATAGTTATAAATAAAAAAATAATCAAGAGTCCAGAAATCACACTGCATTTGAAATATGATCTCAGGAATATGGAATGACATAGCAGGGTGTATATACATTCATCTGAAATATTCCTAGCAAGATCTGAGAGGAAATCAGGCTTGCTTTCACTAGCAATTCTGTATTACTATTGTCAAATATATTCATACAGAAATTTTCTGGCAAATTCAAAGAACATTACTTTACTTAATGGCTTTAACAACATTCTTTCCCCAATCAGCCATAAAATGAACCCAGATCAAGATCACCTGCCCCTCTGTGGATCATTGAATAAAATTATTTTACTCTAAAAATTCATTACACTAAATAACTCAGTTGAAAAATTGCTTTCTTTTATACTAGTTAATGATATTAACTTGATATCTTATGTTCAACCATCATTGATCTACTTTCATGATACCATGGCAAAATGATAGCAGCAATTTAAAAACTTATTTACACTCAGTTTGTTGTTTGGAAAGTGTTCAGTTAATCTACTTGAATCAAAATCCCATTAATATGGAGCAACCACACATTTATAAAAATAGTACTCAAACACGAGAAAACATTCCAATCATCATACTTTATTCCATTCTGTAAATAGGAGATAACCTTTTAACCTATGATAATCTGTTTTAGTTTTTTATCTCATACAGGAATTTTAGAAGTTGTCACAGATGAACAAATTCTACCTTGCATTGAATTTGCTCTACAACTTCCTAATAGTGGTCCAGGAATTGCTGCAAAGTTATAATAAGACAAATATTAAATCTGAAAAGCAATAAATGACATGTGATCATGTACCTTATGTGATATAAACCATGGTCATTTTGAAATGGTAAGCTGAGATACCTAGGAGTATGTTCACTGCCAGAGAAACATTTTCTTTTCATTAATAAAATGTTTTTCCTGAAGATATAAATAACCATATAAATTAAATGTGAAAGGCAGAATTTTTTCTACTAATTTACTTAATATCTGAGATTTCTGGAAAGACAAATTAAAATGTGTTTAGAATTAATCTTTTACCACTAGACAAATGCAGTGATTGCCAATTATGCATGTATATGTTTTGATTTATGCACATAAACTACACTTATAATTCTTAGATGAACCATTTGCACGAGCTGCTTTAATTCTACTCATTGTTCACTTATGCTTTACATTATTCCTGTATTTATATACAGAGCTTGTTGGTATTTAAAATTTCCTACTTACTAAAAATGTTAACATTTTAAATGTTCTCAGTACAACTGGGATTAAAAAAAAGTTTTAAAAATACAATTAAAAATGAAAAGCTTAGCTTAAAATTTGGTGGACATAGAAGTTTACCTAGGGATTTTAACTGCTGTTTTGTCACTTTTATGCCTTGCAATTACTTTATGATACATGCATAGTTGCTATAGTTTATCCAATAAAAGATAGTACCTCCGTTTCTACCACATTTACTTATTTAGATCTCAATGCTGCAGAAATGGTATCATCATATATTCTTGACTTAATGTTTTTGCTTTCTACAGACACAAGAGGCACACAAAACTGCACCACGTACACACCTGATACACATGCCATAAGGGTCTCTGCTCTCTCCCCCTACCTCCTTCCACAGGTTTCTCAGCCAGAGAAGAAATCTGGTTGGCATCAGCCTGAGAGACCTAATACAACCTCAGACATCTTCGCTTGGGCTAGTTCTGAGCAAACAAAGCTAAATGAGCAACCACATCTGTACTCTGTAGTGTAGCACTTGCTTTCCTTGTCATGAGGAAGAATGAAAGAGCAACAATAAGAGGAAGGCCTGCTGTGAGGTTTTGGAGGTTGGTTTTTGGTTTTGAATTGTTGGTATATCACCACATACCAGATAAATAACTAAGAAATCACAATCCATACCAAGGGTTTCAGAGATACACTTACTTCATAAAGAAAACTTTTACACTCACCAAATATAGCAAAATAAGCTAGGAAGAGAAACAAAGGAGACAAAATAATTGAGTAAATCTGATGGTATTAACTACAACAGAGGAAGCATAATGCAGAGGAAATCAAAGTTCAAAAAATATCCTGTAGGACCAAGTACCATAAAGGGTAACATCGATTAAACAAGAAATGCCTGTGGGAAAAGAATAATGAAAAAATATTCCAACTGTTTATGTTCTGTGTAAGTGGAGGAGGGAAATAAATGTTCATGTTCCCTACTACTGAACAGTATGAGAAGGAAACCAACATCTCCGGTATCAGATTCTCTTCCTTTCAAGATCCAAAAAGCACAGCAGTAAGGCAATCTGCTGCTTCTAAAGGAGTGTCAGCAGGGAGAAGGACAACAAATTGGAGTGTAACACATAACAATAAATCCCCCCATGATCATTGCTTCTCTCCACTATTCTCTCTGCCATGAAATAATAAAAGGAAAACCAGTCACAGACTGGTTTACTAGGTAAAAAACAAGAACAATAGTAAAAAGAACAGCAGGAGAAAGCGTAAAAGAAGACTAACCCAGAATATTGTAGCCTCTGTAGCCCACTACACATTGCCCTTTCAATTCAAAGCCTTAGCAATGGCATTGAAGACAAACTGAGTGGAGGAAGGGAAGTACACTTAAGTTAAAAAAGAAAAAAAAAGTAATGACACCAGTCTACAGCAACTAGCAAAGATATTGTAAAATTGTCCCAGGCGATTGATTGCAAAGTACTTCATTTTATTTTGCAGAAAGACCCTTACAGTGAACTACATATGTGGCAAAATATACACAAGAACCTAATTTTATAATGGCAAATCCCAAGAACAGTAAAGAGCACCTCCAAGTGACATTTTTCTCTCCAGTTGTAAAACATTTGACTTTGATGTGTTTGGTCTAGATACTATTGACCAGTAATTAATTACATATTTTGTGCTAGAATTTAACCTCAGAGAGTGATGAGAAGGAAAAAAGAATATCTCGTAAGATTACCTCTGAACACTGGAGACAGGATTGATTTATCTGATAGAACTCATCAGTGCCTCTCAGGTTGTGGTACAGGTGGTGTGCAGGTGATTCACATGATGCCTGTGTGCATAGGCATTTCCATGCCTAAGAACTAAATTAAGCTTTGGCTAACCACAAGGTACCTTTGAATAATTGAAAGTACTCTTAAAATTCCGAAGCCTGGTCTTTTAGAATTCCTAGAACAAAATAGTGGTTTTACGGTGTAAGCACTGTTGGTAGGTTTTTTTTGTATTTTTTTTTTAACCCTAAAAACATGTGCCTTGTCTACTCTTTACTAAGACACTGTCTAAATTCTTTTTTAAAGGAGTACTGGCAAGTTCATTGCACCATAAATTGCTAGTGTCATAACTGAAGTCCTCACCATGTTCTCAGGCCAGTATAATGTCACTGTGGGTTTTGAGAGTTCATGCTGAACAAATTTCTCTTGGGCTCTCCTCCTAATGTTCAAGACAATTGTCTGTTTTAGTTAGGCTGGCTACCTCTGGCAAATAGCATAACCCAGAAGACTTCTGACACTACGTTACACTGGAATTATGTCAGAATTGAGTTATCTTTAAAAGCTTGAAAACTTTTTTTAAAAACGTCCTTTTGATGATACATATTTTTCTTGACATGCAACAAAATCAAACATTAAATTGGTTTTCAAAGGTTTGCATATAGTAAGTTCTATTTGCTGGCTATGAGAAGGTTCATTTGCCCATATAAATAGTGCAAATATATGAAAGCAAAGAACACAAATTTATGCAGGTTCTCTCTGAACCTTATAACATGCCAAATCAGGGCATTTTATTTTTTTCTTTTTTTTTGCCAGTATGAAGTTGGATACAAAAGCAATTATCTAAAAATACATAAAAAATAAATAACGGATACAAGCTAATGTTCAGCAAGGAATTGTTTATAGAAAAATCACAGTATTCAGAAAAGGCTGTAAAAATTGTTTCTAAATAACAGTATGTCATTGCTGCACAAGCTCTTGGAGACTGAAATATACTGTTATGAAATATCCTCATATCTGCCATAAACCTGTTACTCTAACACTCATGGTGACTGGACTTCAAGATTTCCCTCTTCTACTGCCTTTTATTCTAGGATGGCATCTCAATTTAAAGGAACATCAGAGACTCACTTCATTTTGTGAGACTTACTCCCTTCATCTTCTACTCAGGCAGCTGTCAGCTGTTGCTCAATAAAATACAGATGTATTTAGTCAGTTGCTCTGACTTTTGGTCAGCTAAGATATGAAAACTTTACTGTACTTCATATGCAATATACAAGACTTCGATGGTATAAATAACTTTAGAAATATTTTGGAAATACAACATGTTCAGTAGCACCATCAATTTATTAACCAAAGTTATGTTTAGACTCTCTTTGAACCAAAAGAATACCTATGAATAATACATATATAGAAAGCTTAAAACACAGGTGTTCTTTTATTTTTTTGTGAAGCTTTTAAAACATGCAGAAAAATTAGAAAATTTCAATTGGAAAAACTGGAAAAATCCTAGGGAAAAAGAATATTTTTAGCCCTGTAGTGGTGGAGATGTTTTTTTCTGACTTGGAAAAGCTGGCCATGAAGGCCAGATCATCTGGGGAG
Organism: Mesitornis unicolor; assembly: GCF_000695765.1. Taxonomy (NCBI): domain Eukaryota; kingdom Metazoa; phylum Chordata; class Aves; order Mesitornithiformes; family Mesitornithidae; genus Mesitornis; species Mesitornis unicolor. The sequence goes on from NW_010179364.1 coordinate 57,753, forward strand.
AGACAGAAATAGTGTATATTTATCAGGTCAAATAAACTTGTCTGAATTCTGTAGTACAGGAATTCTACAAATGAAATAAAATAATCAGCAAAGGAAGCTAAATTATACACATCACTTGACTTTATGAAAACAAGAGTAAAATTTGATGCTGCAAAGAGTAATGTTTACTGATGCTGGTTGGGATGTAAGAATAAATGAATAACAAGTTACCAGAACATGCTTTTTACTATAGCATAGAGTCCTTCCACACCTTTTTCATTCAAACACCTTGTGAAAAACATTTAAAAGAAAGCAAATGATATTAACACCGATACATAGCTATGCCATAACCAATCAGAAATGACAACTAAACAAGCAAAACCAATATGATCATCATCCATATCATCAGTTCACAAAGCAGAATATGAAAAGCTATGCCAAATATAATAGCATTACACCTAAGCTGTCACAGTAAGTGGTTCATTGCCTCTCTGTGTCTGAAGGCTACGTTGCTTCTCTTGGATGTTCCACACATTTTGGTCTGTGTTCAGCAGTAATCTCATAATCATTAGAGGTCTCCTCCTCAGTTACTTTGAACATTTTCCAACTTCTAATCAATTATCAAAGTCAATGTTCTCTCAAATGAAATAATTCTTCCCTCTCCCACACCAGTACTGATGTTTTTAAAAAATAGCTATCTTCTCCAGCACTTTTCTCTCCAAATGTACTCACTTTCTTGCTCTTTCTACCAAATCATCAAAAGACTCCAGCTTTTATTACTACTTTAAAGATCAGGAATAACTTCTCTTCCTGATTACTTTTCAGATCTTATTTTTCTTTCTGATGTCTGTAATCATCTGTTACACTTTACTCATTTTGCAAAAGGGGGTAGGGGAAAAAAAGAAAGTTTACTGAATGGGTGGGCATTTTTCTTCGTTGCTGGTCTCTTCCAGAATGCCTGCTTTTTTCTTTCCTACACTATTAGAAGTTTCTGAGATCTTACACAGGAGAGAGAAATCAGTTCCTGCTTCCTTGTTATAAGAGCTCAATACCTGTCCAAATCAAATTATAAATGCAAACCCCACCCAATTTGTTTTGACTAACTCCTTTTTCTTAGTGGTCTCACCAGCCTCCTTGCAGTAAATCATCCAGCAAAGGTCAGTCAGCCAGTGCTGTCAGCTAGCACAGTGCTTGACGTGTAAAATTCCCTTGCAAGGTAAAGAGACTTTTATAGCAGTGTTTTAACAGGCTTGATAAGTAAAATTATATAGGGGGTTCTATTAGGTAAAAAGGTAAAGAAGTTTATATGACTGAAAGACAAATCAATTTATGTGAAACAGACAAAGAGCTGATTCCTTGAAAAATTAAAGATGTGAGAAGTCTATTGATTCGTCATGTAAACAATGCATAATTAATGCAGCTTTTCATTGAAATAAAATCACTATGCTATCGTGTTGAGCAATAATTATTCATAGTCATGCAGATACACTAAACTTTTTAGTGGAACAGTACCCACAAAATATTTACCTAGACTGTTTCAGAGAATATTGCATACTCCCCCAAACTTACTCAGATTCATGAAGATTTCTATTCCCAGCAGCAGATTTTATCCATATTTCCTTTCACTCTGAAAACCCTCACCTCCCCAGGAGTGTGAAGCCATCAGTCTTCATTAAGTCCCCCTCAGCACATGCTTTTTTAATTAGCTTTATCAATAGTAATCCAGAAAAAGATGATTAGAAATCCAGACAGATACCTGCACTGCTTGGAAACAAACCCATCATCTGGTTATCAAATGTATTTTGTGCTTGAAGTGTGTTACTTCTCTAATTCAGAATTTGAATGCTTTGGGGTAAAAATCACATTTCCCACTATTTTTCTGATGTATTCTGACTGTGCTCTCCTTGCTCAGTAAACAGCAAACCAAAAAGTCCTTAGAGCAAACTTTCTCTAAGCTACAAACATCCTTTTGATGGTTGGCGTTCAATTCTTGCTGAGCCCTCTTTTAAACTGGTGTCCTGCTTTTACTTCTTTCTCTGCCATTCCACTGTGTTGCCAGTTAAAAGGAAAGATTTTTTGTCAAAAAATTATTTTTGCCATTCACTCAAAACAAAGGAGCACATGTGAAATAAATTAATAAAAAACACTGCAAATGAAAGTTTCCTTCTGCAGTTTTTCTACTAACCACACACAGTGATCAGAAGATCCCAAAATTGTCAAGTCCGAAAATGGAACAAATTCTCATGATTGATATGAAAGAGATGTTACTTTGATTGTATTAGTTAATTTTATTTGCATTTGATCTGCACTGTGAACATTTTAGCCAACTGTGTTTGCTTTGGCTAAACACCTTTTACTCATACATGATACAATGTCTGTAATTGTTGTCAATGTTTTAACAGATTTTGGTATTCATAAAATACCGGCATTTTATTTCATTATTGGAATATTTTAGTGTTCTGAATAAGAAGAAAAAATGTGAGCCTTCAATAAGCTGAATGTGACTGCCTGAGGTATATTATAAAGCAAAATACCCCCAGCTTTTAAAAACATGTAAAAAGTAATTATACGCATCTCTAAGTTCCTCATAAAATGTAGCATTATTTACTTAGGAGAAAAAGGACTTCGTTGCACCAGAACTAGTGGACTGTTCTACCATTCCTGGTATATGTATCTGTTTCCATATGCCTAAAATACTCTGGTCTATTATTCTGAGGGGAAGGGAACAACTATGCTGGTAAAACTGCCCTTACCATGTGTAGGACCAATGTGGTATACTTGTTAGAAAACATAGGTAAACCCACAAAACTAGTTAAACAGTTTTAATGGTACAGTTATTGATCTTGGAATAAGGAAGAGTTCCCTTATTAGCATGTTATAGGTATCATACGGACATATGAAAAGAAGCCAGAGAGTCGTGGTCATTGGGGCAGAGTCTAGTTGGAGGCC
>NW_010179365.1:0-1923 GCF_000695765.1 Mesitornis unicolor
CACAGGTTCCAGCTGGCAAAAATCAGCAGCAAAATCCCATTATTCTGTTACTCCCCTGTGACAGCCGTTAAAGCCTTTGCTTTGCAGGCAAAGTTCAGCACAACAGCAGAGTGAGTGAGAAGAGCCCTGTGACAATGGGAGGATTGGAAAACATCAGGAAATGGGTGATTTTTAGCTTTATGGTTGGGATATATATATGCATTTTTTAAAAGATCAGGGCTGTAGCATCCTCTCGCCGTGCATCTTCGGATGTGCCACCACAAGCCGAGGCAGAGATAGGGAAAGGCCTGGCTACCAACAGCCCTCGGAGAGTTGCCCACTGACTTGAAACCTCTTCCTGTGCCTAAAACCTCGCCGAACGCAGACAAATAATCGTGCTGGGGGCCATGTTTGGAGGGGGCAGGGTACAGAAGGAAACCCACAGCCTTTCTGCCTCCCCGGCAGGGTACAGGGCTCAGCGTCTGCAAAGGCTCTGGGTTTCCTGGTGCCATAAATAACGCTTGTGTTGCATTGATTGGCACCACAGCAACCTAACCTGGCTCCTTTATTTTTAATATTCTCTTTATTTAAAGGTAGCGAACGGCCAAGAGGAGCAGATCTTCCCATAGAGAGATAAACCGCCAGCCCTGCTTCTGGTAACAAATAACCCCTCCTCGCGCTCCCCAATGGGCAGGGGGTGGCTGTCCCCAGGGGGTCTCTTCCTAAAATCCCACTTGGCCACAGTACATCTCGCTTTCTGGTCATCTGCTTTCTACTCCCTCCCCAAAATGCCAGAAGCCCCTCATTTTAGGGCTGTGCCATATCACGGGGCTGGTGGGGGGCTCGCTGTGCCCTGCTATTGCAGAACATCCCTGAAAACCCTGATGATTTGAGCTCATGGGCAGCCCAGGCCAGGTAAGGCCCAGCACAACGTGGCTGCCGGAGGAACTGAGCTCCAGGTTTTTGGCCGCTGCTGCCAGACTTGCAGCTCTTATAACGCAACGGAAAAAACATCCGTGGTGGAGATGGCGGGGACTGAATGAGCGTCCCCTCGCCTGCCTGGGGTAGAAATCTCAAGAAACAGGAAACTCCAGTATCCTGTTTAGCATCTCAATGCTCGAGTTGGCAGTGGGGACAAAAAGCAAAGCCAAGAGACATGGGGATGCTGGGCACCAATGTCCCTGGCTCAGGGCAGGGGAAGGAGCCTGGCCTGGCAGTGGCAGCTTGGGAGGGAACCCTGTTCTCTGATGTTCTTTGCTTTGGTGTCACGGCAGCCTTTTCTATAACAGCAGAAAGCAAAGTACAGCTCAGCCAGGGCTTCAGAAGGTGCCAGTGTCCCCTAAACGTGGCTCATAGGGCATCTCTTGTGCTGGAGGCGATGGAGGCGGGCATGGAGTGATAGGATGAGAGGTAATGGCTTCAAACTGGAAGAAGGGAGATTAATATGAGACATGAGGAAGAAATCCTTCCCTGTGAGGTGGTGAGGCCCTGGCCCAGGTTGCCCAGAGAAGCTGTGGGTGCCCCCTCCCTGGCAGTGTCCAAGGCCAGGTTGGATGGGGCTTGGAGCAGCCTGGGCTGGTGGAGGTGTCCCTGCACATGGGGGTTGGACTGGGGGGGCTTAAAGGTCCCTTCCAACCCAAACCCTTCTGTAATTCCCTGATCTCCCATCCTCACAGCCTCATTCACATGGCTCAGCTCTAACAGCTCCACACATGCAACCCCAACCTATGCTTCTGGGGATTTTGGGGCTGGGAGCATCTCCATACGCATCCCAAGAGCTCACCCATGTGTGTTCGTGCCCGCAGCCCATCCAGAGAGCGCGCCTGGCCTGTCCATGGCTAGCAACAACACTGCTAGCATAGCGCAAGCCCGCAAGCAGGTGGAGCAACTGAAGATGGAGGCCAACATCGACAGGATAAAGGCAGGGCATGGCAAGCGGTCGCC
>NW_010179365.1:2087-6391 GCF_000695765.1 Mesitornis unicolor
TGCTTTCTCCACTCTTGACTGCTTCTGGGCACACAAAAGCTCAGGAGCTTCAACTCAGAGATCCCTGGGGATTTGTCTTCTCCACAGAGGTGCTTCTGGATAACAGCTGCTCCCAGAGAGACAGGGGTGCTCCAGGGCTGGCTGCAGGCAAGTCTGGGAGCTTGCAAGCAAAACCTCACCTTCTGGGGCCAGGGTGAGCTCCAGAGGTGACAAACCAGCCCCAGCAGGGTCTTCACCACTTGGGTTTTTTGCCAGGGTATGAAGGTGCACACCCTGGGGATGCTGCAAGCCCAGCCCCACCGGTGGGACCTCTCAGGGTGGGATGTCCACAGCACAGACTGGCTCTGATGTGGTGGTCCCTCTGTTGCAGGTGTCAAAAGCGGCAGCAGACCTGATGGCGTACTGCGAAACCCACGCCAAGGAGGACCCTCTATTGACCCCCGTCCCGGCCTCAGAAAACCCCTTTAGGGAGAAGAAGTTCTTCTGTGTGATCCTCTAAAGCCTCCAGGAGCCTGACCGCCACTCAGGCCACCCTGAACACAGAGTTTTTAGGAACGGGGACGACCTGCTAGTCTGCAGAATTTAAACAAAAAATTAAATAAAATACATGGTTTGGAAGCTACAGAGATGTGCATGTTTAAAGAACCTGGCCACCTTTGGGGGAATAAGATGATCTGCATTGCAAGGCAAAAGATCTGAAGTCTGTAGAGTTGCCTAGAAAGAAAGAAAAAAAAAAAAGTAAAGAATAAATTTGTGTCACTTTTCTGCTCACAAAATTGATTGTTCTACGTTTACAGCACCAGAGTGGTGCTGAGCAAAGTAACTGCTAAGGATGTGTATAACCTTCTCGGAACGATATTGTTGGTTTCTTTCTGGAATCTTATTTTTTATTTAAGTTGTCAGCTATATAGCAGGCTAGATGACTATGAAGTTCCTCAATGTTTGGTCATTGTGCTTTTTACTTTCTGGCGGTAGCGTAGCGCAGGGGTTGAGTGGCCCCGGGTTGGCGAGGACGCTGGTGGCTCCGTTTTTCTGGCAAACCCCATTTTCTACCATTTTATATATGGTTAGCTTCGGCTCCGCAAGTCAAAGTGAATCCTGTGTCGTGGTTGGTGCTTCATACTCCCGTGCCGACATTTCAGTGGTAGTGCATGAGAGTTTTATCCCTGTTCATCCGCTCCAGACTTTTCTTTCCTAGCGTTTGATGCCACGTGCTGGTGGGAGAAGCTGTAGGGAGGAAACCAAGGTGATCCCGAAAGTAAGGACAACTCCTGCGAAGCCTTAGACGTGCCTGAAATACCTGCTGAGCTAGGGTAGGTGCCAGCCCCCGCGCGTCGTGGGGTAGCTAGAAATCTGAAAAATCCAAGTTGACCCCTTCTGTCTGGGTCTTTCCTCTTCTCCTACACCTCTGTGCCTCTGCCCTCCTCGTTTGGTCCTGCTCTTTTGGCTTCCTTGTGGCATGTCCTCCCACTGGAGAGATGGGATCCCACTGGGCTGGGATGCCGTCCCGTGATGTGATGCCATCCCATGGTGGGATGATGTCCCATGGTGGGATGATGCCCCACGTTGGATGATGCCCTGTGGTGGGATGCTGTCCCCTGATGGGATGCTGTCCCACAGTGGGATGCTGTGCCATGGTGGGACGCTGCCTGGCACTGGGATGCTTCTCCCCCTTCCTGCACCCACCGGCTCTCCTGTTCCTGCTGCACCCCACCATGATGTATTGGGGCAGGGGAGCAGCGTGAGGGGCTGTGGGGCCACCCCTTCACAGAGGTGCCTGATTCCTTGTTTACACACGACCTGAGCTCCGTGTCGGGCTAGGGAGTTACTCCCAGGTCCAGTCATCCACCGCCAGCGTTTTGGGGGACAAACGCCACCTTTTTTGGGCTCCGCCTCGGGTTAATACTTTTGCGGACGTGGCTTGCCTCTCCTTTCCGCTGCTAAAAACCTCCCGGCTTTCCCCACTCATCCACAGATTTTGGGAATCACAGCTTGGGGATTTGCATACAAAATTAGGGGGGTGTCACGGAGGATTTTTGGGGTCTGCAGTGACCCCGCTAAACTGTCATTCCGAATCAGGTATCAGCTTAAAAATCCCTGTGGATTCAAGAGGGCAATAGTCTTTGGGTACTTTTCGGCAAATCTTTCTAGCCCGTAACAAGTGCATTTTGTTTTTTCTACCTTTTCATACTCTTTTTCTAGTCTTCTACAGAGAAGACCAGTTTGTTCTTACACTGGCCTCAACATTTGGGGTGTCTGGGAGCGTTTATATGACACGAGTAACCTAAATGGTCCCAGCCCTCCCGCAGGGGCTTTCAGCCCCTCCAGACCCCCCTTTTCGATCTTTTTAGGACAGCTTGCGTAGCTTTAGGATGAAGGACGGATGAAATGGTTTGCTCTGCAGTCGGTTCTGCTCACGGTGTTAGGAGAAAGACATGTAAATACCCTGTCCAGGATTGTCTTTTTGTTTTTTTAATGCTGATTTCCTGTAACGGAGAGTGAAGTGCAGCTGGTCTGACCCGGGGCTCGCACCCCAACCCTTCTCAAATGCCGTCACCAAGTGGTTTGTAATAATTTTTTTAAACAACTTGAGTCTTTTACAGCTCGGATTCTTAATAAATAAAAGAAGAAATAAAGCTGCATGAAGAGTACGGGGAGGGGGGGGGTGGAATTTTGAATCAGCCTAAACTACTCATTGAAGGTGTTTTACGTCGCTGGTCGTTATTTTCTGTTGGTAGTGGTGTTGCCGTTGGTGTGCTGCTGGGGATTTCACCCCAGTATTTATATTTACACAGATACGCCTTTGTTAGCCAAGTAGAGATCGCCTGCCAAATTGTTCTCCCCCCCATTCATCTCTCTATCCCGATGCTGTATTTCCAGCGTGGTATCAAACGCCATTCAACTCAACCCCCAGGCTTTTAAAGAAAAATACCTGGAGTACCGGCAAAGGACTTTTCCTGACGTTTTCTTTTTCTCTGCCAAGGTTGCTGGTGGTGGGGGTGAGTCTGTCCCTCTGCTGCCAGCGTTCTGGGGAGGGGGCGGTTGTCACCAAAAACCGGAGCGGGAAGGTCGGCGTTGTGATGTCGCGCATCCCCATCCCACGTGGTCTGTGTACTCGTTGGAAATAAAATTTTGGATTTGTTTCAAGCCTTTGGAGGTGATGCTCTCTGTGTGTGCTGACCCCTGGGGAGGGGGGAGGTCCCATTTTGGTTTTGGCCGGGTCCAGTTCCCAGCAGGATCAGGGATTTGACAGGAGTTTTGGTGCTTTTTTCACAAGGGAAAGTGAAGCCTCTCGGGGTTTCAGCCTCTGATGAACCACAGTTTTCTGTTCCCGCAGGATGAGTCAGCCCCGGGGTGGAGGGGGATCAGGCTTGTTCAGGGTGGGACATTGCTCCTTGCTCAAAATCCCCATCGCTCAGAAACTGAGAGAAACCTGAAAAGCACTGGTGGGCTCAACTCTCAGCTCCCCATCCCTTGCTGTGTCCAGCTTAAAAAGACAAAAACCATGGAAGTTGCTGCGAAAGAGCGAAGCAGCCGTCGCCACTGCGATGCCTCGCCTGCTCAGCGTGCCAAGCCGGGCGACACTCAGCCGTTGCCATACTGTGCTGGCTCCCCTCCATTGCCAAGGCGTGTTTCATCCTCGCTTCCCAAGGCTTCAGCTCCACAGCACCGGCAGCATCTGCCGAGCCGCAGGAGGTGTTGAGCGCCTGGAGAAAGCGGAGGTGAGATGTTGCTTCCTGCGCTCCATGCTGCTGCCCACCCCGACTCCATTAATGAAAATAAACCAATTTGTACTAATTGCATTCGTTAGATGCAAGCTCATTAAATTTCCAGTGTGCACAGCCCCTTGTCATAGCTCCTGGGGACAGCTTTGCCAAGGCCAAGGGCTGTCCTGAGGGTGATGAAGGCAGAAGAGGAGGAGGAAGGGTGGAGAGCCCCATCCTATGGTGGTCACTGGCTGTGTATTTGTCACCCCATGCCTACACAGAGGTTTCCCAGCAAAGCTGGGTCTCAGGGCTGGGAGCCCCTGCCCTTGGTTAAACCACTCCAGAAATGAGCTGGAGTGGATACAGTGAATGGGAGAGGAGTGGTCCTAAAGGGAAATTGAGGCAAAGCTCCCTCCTTGGTTTCCCCCGGGGCTCAGGGCGGCCGTGGGGGGGGGTTGGCTCAGCCCCGTGGCACCTCACCATCGCAGCACAGCAGTTGGTGGCTGCGATGGCTGCGAGCTGGAGCTGGGAAGGGCTGGTGCGGAGGGAAATGTCAGGATGAATATTGCATCGGCTTGGAGTGCTGTCAGCACCGCG